>NW_006425559.1:0-1199 GCF_000296735.1 Chrysochloris asiatica | reverse complement strand
CTTTCACATGCATTTGTGGTTATTGAAAATACCATGGCTTGGGTCAGATGCACCTTAGTCCTCACACTGACATTTTTGCTCTTCAACACTTTAAAGTGCTGTGCTGCAGATTTGCCCAATGCAATATGTCATTTGATTTCTTGACAGCTGCTTTCATAACTGTTGATGGCTTATTTAAGCAAAATGAAGTCTTCAGCAACTTCAGTTATTTCTTCATTTATATGGATGTTGTTTATTGTTCCAGTGGTGAGGGGTTTTGTTTTCTTTATATTGAGGTGCACCATACTAAAGGTTGTGATCTTTGATCATCATCAGCAAATATTTTAAGTCCTCTTCACTTTCAGCAAGCAAGGGTGTATCATCTGCATATCTTAGATTGTTAATGAGTTTTCCTCCAATCCTGATGCCATGTTTTTCATCATATAATCTAGCTCCTCAGATTATTTGTTTAGCATACAGATTGAATAAGCATGGTAAAAGAATACAACCTTGGCACACACCTTTCCTAATTTTAAATGATTCAGTGTTCCCTTGTTCCTTTCAAACAAGGTTTATAAATTCCTCATGAGTATAATTAAGTGTTCTGGAATACTCATTTTCTGCAATGTTGTCCATAGTTTGTCATGATACACGCAATCAAAAGATTTTGTGTAGTCAATAAAGCACAGGTAAACATCTTTCTGGCATTCTCTGCTTTCAGACAAGATCCATCTGATGTCAGCAATGATATCCCTAATTCCAAATCCTCTTCTGCATCCAACTCGAACCTCTAGAAGTTCTTTGTCAATGTATGGTTGTAGTAGTTTTTGTATTATCTTTAGCAAAATCTTACTTGCATGTGATTTATTAGTGATATTGTATTCTGTTGGGTCACCTCTCTTTGGAATGGGCACAAATATGGATCTCTTACTGTCAGTTGGCCAGGTAGTTGTCTTCCAAATTTCTTCGCATAGATAAGTGAGTACCTCTAGCGCTGCATTGGTTTGTTGAAAGATTTCTATTTATATTTCATCAGTTCCTGGTGCCTTGTTCTTTGTCAATGCCTTCAATGCCCCTTGGACTTTTTCCTTCAGTATCATTGGTTCTTCATCGTATGTTACCTCTTGATATGGTTGAACATCAATCATTTCTTTTTGGTACAGTGACTCTGTATACTTTTTCTTGCTTCTTGTGATGCTTTCTGCATCATTCAATATTTT
>NW_006425558.1:0-1222 GCF_000296735.1 Chrysochloris asiatica | reverse complement strand
CATGTCTCAATCCCTGTATCCCAGAGCCCTGTTGTTCCAAGGTTGTGCATACATCATTATTTACCTCTGTCCCACTTAGCCCATTCAAACCCACCTAATTGTTTTCCAATCTCCCTTGTTCTTCCATTTTCCTTCCGCTATATTGCCCCTCTCCCTAGCACCAAACTATCCTGTGTCTATTCCCTACCTTGTGCTCCACCTTCTCCTCATTTCCATCACCCCAACCCCCACATCCCAGTAACCAGCAAAGAATTCCCCACCACCACTTTAGGAAGGGTTCTTTTTCTTAGTCTTTTACAGTAGTGGTCCTATGCAGTATTTCTTCTTTTGTGACTGACTAATTTCAATCAACATAATGTCCTCAAGGTTCACCCATGTTACCTGATAGCTTACAACTTCCTTGTTGTTCTTCAAGGTAGCATAATAGTCCTTTGTGTGTATGTACCACAGTTCATTTATCCATTCTTCAGTTGATGAACACTTAGGCTGTCTCCATCTTTTTGCTATTGTAAATAGTGCTGCTATGAACGTTGGTGTGCATATATCTAGTAGAGGAATTGCTGGATCATAAGGTATTTCTATTTCCCACCTTCTGAGGAAGTGCCATATTGCTTTCCAGAGAGGTTGGAGCATTTTGCAATCCCACCAGCAATGCAAGAGCGTCCCAGTCTCTCCACATCCATGCCAGCATTTATTGGCCTCTACTTTTTTTTTTTTTATCTTTTCTGTTATTGCTGGTGTGAGATGATATCTCAGTTTTGTTTTGATTTGCATCTCTCTAATAGCTAGTGATCGTGAACATTTCTTCATATGTTTCTTGGCTGCCCAGATTTCCTCCTTGGTGAAGTGTCTGTTCAGGTCCTGTGCCCATTTTTTAATTGGGTTATTTGTCTTTTTCTTGTAGCGGTGTTGTAGTTTTCTATACATTTCAGAAATTAGTCCCTTGTCCGATGTGTCATTGCAATCCCATTCTGTGGGTCCCTTTTTACACTTCTGGTGAAGTCTTTTGATGCACCTAAGTTTTTAATTTTTAGTATGCCCCAATCATCTATTTTATCCACTTTTGTTTGTGTACTTTTCAAAACGTTTGGTAGTCTGTGTAGTCCTTGAATTAGAGCCCTTATATGTGTCCCTATTTTTTCATTGATGGCCTTCGTAATACTGGGATTCACATTTAGGTCTTTAATCCATGCTGAGTTGGTTTTTGTATAAGGTGTGAGGT
>NW_006425557.1:0-1257 GCF_000296735.1 Chrysochloris asiatica | reverse complement strand
AAAAAAAAGAATGAGTTACAGATTTCTGACAAGAGAATTTAATTTATAAAGCGCTAATTCACAGAGTTGAAAGTTCTAAGGAATCCATTTGCATCAGGCAGTCTGAATAAAAAGAGGAAGAAGAGGGGTACACAGACAACACTACACTTGGCAGGAATAGGGGAAAACAAGAGTGCCTCTTTAAAAGGAGGTGGGAGTGAGCTAACAACAGACCTCTGTGAAGAAAGAATGGATGAGTATCTGCCACTCAAAGCAACCTTGCTAGAATAGCAAGCAACTCAGACCTTTTCGTTTCTCATTTTCTTTTTCAGACTGTTTTCAATGTCCTCGGGGATCTAAGTGTCATAGCTTTCTGTGCGAGAGGTGGGCTCGGGTATGAGTGAGGAGAAAAGAGGGAAGTCATGAACTACTCCCCCCATACAAAAACAAGCTCAAAGACTACAGTGTTATGTGCTATCAGGGCCAATGTGATCCCATAAAATAAGACACACACTGATGAAGGAAAAGAAACAAATCTCTAATCTTACAGCCACCACTTGTCTGTCAGTTTGTCACTCTATGGTGACTTAGATACTGCTGTGATGTTGGAAACTATGCCACCAATATTTTAAATACCAGCAGTCACCATGGTGGATAGGTTTCACCTGATTTCTTACAAATTAAGACAGACTATGAAGAAGGAGAGGTGGATTACTCCTGAATGTTTACCCCAGAAAACTTTGTGAATAGCAGTGGAACATTGTCAGATAGCACCAGAATACTGAATATTGAAACACAGTGAATAGCATCAGAATACTGTCAGATACAGTGCCAGATACTAAGCCCCTCAGGTTGGAGGGCACTCAAATTATGACTGGTGAAGAGCTGCCACCTCAAATTAGAGTTGAATGTGATGACGCGAATGGAGTAAAGCTTTCATAACCTTCATTTGCTAATGGGGCACAGCTTAAAATGAGGAGAAACAGCTGTACACATCCATTAAGATTCAGAACATGGAATGTATAAAGTACGAAACTAGTAAAATTCGAAGCTGTCAGAAATGAAATGGAACACATAACCATCAATATCCTAGGCATTAGTGAGTTGAAACAGACTGGTATTGGTCATTTTAAATCTGAAAATCACATGGTTACTATGCCAGGTGACAAATTGAAGAGGAATGGCATCACATTCACCATCAAAAAGTACATCTTAAGATCTATCTTGAAGTATAATGCTGTCTGTTATAGAATAATACCCATATGTTTCAAGGAAGAC
>NW_006425556.1:0-1257 GCF_000296735.1 Chrysochloris asiatica | reverse complement strand
CTAAACCAGTATGCTACCAGATCTCCATTTGCTTATCATACAGAATGAACAAATATAGTGAAAGGATACTACCTGGGCACACACCTTTCTGATTTTAACCAATTTATTGTTGTTGTTGTTAAGTGCTGTCAAGTCAATTCCAACCCATAGCGACACTGTATAGGGTTTCTGAGGAGCAGCTGGTGAGCTTGAACCACTAACCTTACAGTTCAAACGGCTTTGCAGTCTGGCGCATTAACCCACAGTGCCACACCAGGACTCCTTAAGCAATGTAGTATCCCCTTACTCTGTTCTAAAAACTGTCTTGGTCTACATACAGGTTCCTCATGAGCTCACATAAGTGTTCTGTCATATCCATTCTTCACAATATCCATCGTTTGTTATGTACCACAAAGTTAAATGTCTTTGCATAGTCCATACAGCACAAGTAACATCTTTCTTATATTTCCTGCTTTCAGCTAAGATTCATCTGATATTAGCAGTGATATTCCTTATTCCACTTCTCTTCTGAATTTGGCTTGAATTTTTGGTAATTCCTATTGATGTAGTGTTGCAACAGGTTTTGAATTATCTTCAGCAAAATTTTACTTGCATGTAATATCAGTGATATTGTTAGGTGATTGCCCTATTTAGCTGGGTCATCTCCCTTTGGAATGGGCATAGATATGGATTTCTTCTAATCGGTTGAGATTCAAATTTCTTGATATAGATGAGTTAGTGCCTCCAGGATTGCATCAGTTTGCTGAAAAATTTCAATTTGTGTTCCTGTGGTCTTGATTTTTACTAATGCATTCAATATAGCATGGACTTCTTCCTTCAGTCCTACCCATTCTGAATCATATGTTACCTCTTGAAATAGTTAAATATCAACTATCTTTAAAGATAATTCAAAAAAGACTGCAATAGTACCTTGGCAGAGAAATGCCAGAAATTCAAGGCAGATTCAGAAGAGGAAGTGAAACAGGGATATCACTTATGATGCCAGATGGGTCTTGGCTTAAAACAGAGAATACCAGAGAGATATTTACTTGTGCTTTGTTGACTATGCAAAGGCTTTTGATTTTGCAGATCTTTACATGCTATGGATAACATTGTGAAGAATAGGTATTTCAGACCATTTCATTGTGTTAATGAGGAACCTGTACATAGACCAAAAGACAGTTGTTAGAACAAGTGGATGTAATGATTTAAAAATCAAGAAAGATATGTGCCAGGGTTGTAATCTTTCACCATACTTATTCAATATGTTTGCTGAAA
>NW_006425555.1:0-1199 GCF_000296735.1 Chrysochloris asiatica | reverse complement strand
ACGGCACTTCACAACAACAACAGAGTAACTCTAGCCAATATTTATTGCTGTTACTTGTTTGTTTCCCAACTAGATTATAAACTCTGAATTCTGAACTAATTTCACTGCATTCCTAGTGTCTAATACAATGGTTGAATATAATACACAAAAAAGTTTGTTCTGTGAGTGATGAAAAAAGAAAGGGAGAAGGAGGTATTTTGTTAATGGTGAAGACAATGGTATAGAGAATCACTGTGTTCCCCAGAGGATTTAGAACGTTGTTGTTAGGTGTCATGAGTTGGTACCGACTCAAAGTGACCCTATGCACAACAAAAAGAAACATTGAGTAGTCCTGTGTCAACCTCCCAATTGTTGCTAAGACTAAATCCATTGCTGCTACCACTGTACTAATCCATCTTTCTGGGGTCTTCCTCTTTTTTTCCAACTCAAACATGATATCCTTCTTCAGTGACTGGTCCCTACTGAAAATATGTCCAAGGAGCATTCTAATTGTACTTCTTCCAACAAAGGTATGTTTGTTCTTTTGCTAGTCTGCAGTACTTCCAATTGTCTCCTTCAACACTATAACTCAAATGCATCAATTCTTCTATGGTCTTCCCTATTCACTGTCCAAGTTTTGCATGCATATGAGGTTAATGAAAATACCATGGCTTGGGTCAGATGCACCTTAGTCCTCAAACTGACATCTCTGTTCTTCAACACTTTAAAGAGGTCTTGTGCAGCAGATTTGCCCAACAAGATACAACATTTTATTTCTGACTACCACTTCCATGAGTGTGGATGGTTGATCCAAGCAAAATGAAGTCTTTGACAACTTCAATCTTTTCTCCATTCATATGTGTGTTTTCAGTTGGTCCAGTGCTGGGGATTTCTGTTTTCTTTACATTGAGGTGCAACCAATGTGGTCTTTGATCTTCATCAGTAGTATTTTAAGTCCTCTTCCTTGTTAGCAAGGTTGTATCATCTGCATATCTCCAGTTACTAATGAGTCTTCTTTCAATTGTGATGCTGTTTTTCTTCATATAATTCAGTTTCTCAGATTATGTGCTCAGCATACAGTTTGAATAAGTATGGTGAAAGAATATCTTTCTTTTATTTTCTGCTTTCAGCCAAGATGCACCTGACATCAGTAAAAATATCCCTCATTCCATGTCCTCTTCTGAATCTATCTTGAACCTCTGGAAGTAGTTGCAGCTGTT
>NW_006425554.1:0-1257 GCF_000296735.1 Chrysochloris asiatica | reverse complement strand
GAAAGATGAGGCTTTCTACTCCCGTAAGGATTTACACCCTCGGAAACCCTGTACAGGGTCGCTATGGGTCGGAACCGACTCGACGGCACTTAACAACAATGTAGCTTTCTAGATAACTATGAATTATCACCACATCTACCTATAAGAGTAAAGTTGTCTCTTTTCTCTTCTTCAGACAATTGTAGTGATACATGGTGGTGGTTATGTGCCGTGGAGTCGGTTCCGACTCATGGCAACCTTGTACAGGGTTTCCAAGGCTGTAAATCTTTATGGGAGCAGAAAGCTTCATCTTTCTCCCACGGAACAGCTGGTAGTTTCGAACTGCTGACCTTGAGGTTCGCAGCCCGATTCGTAACCACTACGCTACCAGAGCTTCTTAGAGATACGGAAAAATAGAGCTCAAGTTAAGAAAATGGTTGGGTAAAATCCAAACTTACAAAATAAATTATGAGCTCATTTCTTCCTTTTTAAGATTTCACTGTTATATTTCCATTAAATGTACTTAAGTATCTTTTGATTTCTCCAAAATTTAAACTTTTCTAAATTATCCGTACCAATAATTTACCAAGAATGTATAAGTATGTTTTATATTGGTTATAATAGAAACTGTATTCTTCTTAGGATCTTCGAAATCCTTCAGTGGTCTCCCTTACACCTACCACTTTCAATGAACTAGTTAAACAAAGAAAACATGAAGAAATCTGGATGGTTGATTTCTATTCCCCATGGTGTCATCCATGTCAAATGTTAATGCCAGAATGGAAAAGAATGGCCCGGGTATAGTAAAATAATTTATTTTAAATAGTAACATTTCTGAGGCTTATTTATTATTTTGAAACTAAAATGAACTCAAAACTAAATGAACAGTAACAATTCTGATCATTCCAACTGAAATGCTGACTCTATATTTCACTGCTTGTACATGAATGCTGTGGAAGGATATACCTTTTTCTTCCTGTGTTACCTAGTATATTTTTGACCAGATTGTTTTCAACGTTGACTCCAAAATCCTCTTTATTTTCTATTTAAATTTCTTCTCTTCCTTTCTGTTTAAAGCTTAAAGATAGTTTCTTCACAATATTGTAGGAATTAAAACTAATGGAAACATAGTCTTTACCATTAAAACATATCAATTTAGAAATTTTCTTAGAAACAGATACAATGCTATAAAATCATGAAAGGTTGGAAATAAATTACTTATTATAATGGAAATGCAATTAATATTTCATATCATTTTTTAATCTTTTCTGTAAAATT
>NW_006425553.1:0-1257 GCF_000296735.1 Chrysochloris asiatica | reverse complement strand
GATCGGACAGTGTTTCGTTCTGCTGTGCATGGGGTCGCTATGAGTCGGTTCCAACTAGATGGCACCTGACAACTGACAAGGTCAGCAGTTCAAATCTACCAGCTATTCCATGGGAAAAAGATTAGGCTTTCTGTTCTGGTAAAGATTTACAGCCTCAGAAGCTCTATAGAGGGTTAGGATGAGTCAGACATCACTCATAGGCACACAACCACCACCACCACCACAGAGTACAAATCAAGGAGCTCTGGTGACGTAGTTGATTACGCATTGGACTGCTAACTAAGTCCCCTGGAGGTGAAAGATGAGAATTTTTTGCTCTTCCTTGAGATTTACAGCCTCGGAAAACCCTCTTCAGGATCACTATAAGTCAGAATTAACTCTCTGCACACAGTCACTGCCACCACCAGCACAGTATAAATCAAGTCTATAATTTTGTGGTTTAAAAGAGGATGAATTGGGGAAAAATTGACGATAATTTCACATTTCTACAGAATGCTAGAAAAACTACATTTAAGTATGTCAGTCTGCTGAATAAGTATTTTTTTAAGAGTAACAAACCATTAAGTGACTTTGAAAGATGTGATATTTCAATAGTCACTTTCTTTGTTATAGTCAAAGCCATAGGCAACAAAATTATTTAGATTGTTATTTTATTTAGTTGGGCTACCATTATTTTCATATTAAATTGTTATTAAAAGTTTCATTTTCCTGGCTGCAAATATTTATTATATTTAGTAGTAGGAATTTTGAAAACAAACCATCTGCTAACTATAAATGTTACAGAAGATTAAGACCTACAAGGGAACTTCAGAAGTATGTGGAAAAGTGGAATTAAAAGATGATAACATTTTCCCATGAAATTTTTGTAGCCCCGTTGTATGGAATGCAGTCATCCATCTCTTTCATCATTAGTCCTCTGTTTTCACAAATGCAACATACACAGCTATTACTCAGAAATTCCACCAAAAAAACAACACTAATCTATGCATACCATCTTTTCATTTCTCAAATTCCCTAACTGAATTATAGGAATTAAATCACTCTCATTCAAGAGTGTGTCCCACTGTTTTTTCCCCACAAGCTTAAATATCTAGAAATCCATTTTCATTTCCTTTGTATATTTCTCCTCTGCGATTATGTATATATATATATGGAGCTCTGGTAACGTAGTGGTTATGAATCGGGCTGTGAACAGCAAGGTCAGCAGTTTAAAACTACCAGCTGTTTCGAGGGAGACAGATGAGGCTTTCTGCTCCC
>NW_006425552.1:0-1257 GCF_000296735.1 Chrysochloris asiatica | reverse complement strand
AACAACAACAATATCCTTTGAAATCAAATAAGGGAAATTTTCCAGCATACAAGACGATTCCCTCCTGCCATTTTCCCAGTTGATAATGGTAACCAGTACTCTAAACATTACTACCAAAGATAACATTTGACAATTCTTGGTCTTCACATACTTGGAATAATACTGTATAAAGTTTTTGCATCTGATTTCCTCTAATCAACATAATGTCTGTCAGATCTTTTCTATGTTGTTGCCCAGTAATATGTTTGTTTTTTGTTTGTTTGTTTTATGTGTTTTATTCCAATCAATGAATAAACATTTTTTCTTATTCATTTATTCATTCTTTTAATCTGTGGTTAAAGTTTGTATCATAACCAAGCAGATGGTCTATATTGCTGAATATTTAATGAGCACTTAGAAACAATGTGTCTTATGCTATTGTTGAAGGAGTGCTCAATAGATGTCATTCAGGTCAAGATGATTGATGGTGTTTCTCTTAATCATATAGTGCTGCTATCACAGAAATACCACAAATTGGTGGCTTTAATAAACAGAAATATATTTACTCACAGTTTAGAAGAACTAGAAGTACAAATTCAGGGTTCTGAATCTAGGGGAAGCCTTTCTTTGTTGGCTCAGGAAGAAAGTCCCTGTCTCTTCTGAGTTTCTGTTCCTGGGTGATCTTCATGTAGTTTGGCATGTGTCTTCCCTGTCTCTGCTTCTCTCACTTGCTTGTTTAATCTCTTTTATATCTCAAAAATGATTGTCTCAAGATACAGCCTACATTGTTTCTGCTTCATTAACATAAAAAAGATAACAATTCCCAAATGGGATTTGTTAGAATTTACAACAAATAATTTTGAGGACACAATTCAATCTATAAAATCCTACCCTTTGGCGTCCCCAAAATACATGTCCTCACCACAAGCAAAGCACATTCAACCCATCAAATAATCTCAAAAGTCTTAAATTAACTCCAAGTCCAAAATCTCATCCTCTATATCATCATAATTAAATATGGGTGAGACTTTAGGAGTAATCTTGGCGGGGGGGAAGTCCTCTTCATCTGTGAACCTGGAAAATCTAGACTAAATCTTCTGTTTCCAAACTACAGTGGTGGAACAGGTATAAGATAGACATTTCCATTGCAAATGAGAGAAATTGGAAAGGAAGACAGAATAATAGCCACCAAGCAAGTCAAAATGCAAATTTTGAAACAATACAAAAGCTGTGATTAATATTTCAGAAGATTAATGCTAAGATTTCAGAAATAGGCAA
>NW_006425551.1:0-1257 GCF_000296735.1 Chrysochloris asiatica | reverse complement strand
ACGGCACTTAACAACAACAACAACAGAGGTGACGCTCTAGATGCAAGGGTGTGGGGATCCAGATGTAGGTGTGAGGCTCCATATGCAGGGTGTGGGGCTTCAGCTGCAGATGTGTACGGTTCCAGTTGTAGGCAAAGAAGGAAAGTTGGAGACCAACATTCAGGCAGAAGGAATTGATTGGGCAAAAGCATCTGGGATGGAGAGAGAGTCTGGAAGTCATTGAAACTGAAACACAGAGAATGGAAGGCCACAGGGAGAGAGAACCTGGACAGCGGTCCCTGACTCAAGAGGAGTCCCCAGAAGAAGAAGTAGAGAATTTCCCAAGAAGAATGAGTAGGCAGAACATGTCTCAGCTGTATCACCACAAACCCTAATGGGAAGATGAGCAGGGGTCACCCCGAGATGCTACCAGGCTTTGGGCCCAGCATCTTGGTTGGAATAAAGCCCTAGGTTTCCTGGGCCTTTTCAGGATGGGGGTTGGGGAGGAGGCAGTTTGGGGCTTGGGAGCGGGAAGAAGGAAGCGGGTAAGACTCAGACAATGACAGGGACGGCAGCTTCTCTTGCACATAACCCAGGCACACCCAGGCTGCTGAGGGCTGGGCAGGCTCCATCCCAGGAACAGGCTTCCCCGGAAATCCTCCCTGGTCTGACAGGAATTCCAGCCACCTGCTAAGCCCCACTTCAGCTGCTAGGGGTCGTTATCCAGAAAGCCCTGTGGAGAAGTTGCTCAGGTAAGGGCATCTGTGTCCAGATGTGTCCTGCCGTCAGCATACCAGGAGAAGAGATTTCTCTGGTGGAGAGAGGGATGAGGAGAAGGGGCACATCTGCTGCCCTTGGTCTGAATGGCAAGGAGCACAGGGCTCCCATCTCTCTGGTCTGGGATCCTCTTGCTCTCCCAGACTTGGAAAGGGAGAGGGGCACAAAGAAGGGCCAGGAGCTGATCTGGAGAAGAACCTTGCCTGAGCCTGCACGGTCCTGCACAGGGACCAAGGGTTGGGGACTCCTTAGAAAACTTGCACTTGGAAGGATGTCATGCACCTCACAGAGCTCACAGATATACAGACAGACTGCCCTGGGGTGCCCTGCAAGGTGAGGCCATTGGGTATGGGTCCTATGGGCCCTCCAGGAATCAGGCTGAGGAATCCAGATACGGAAGTTAGCACCCCTGCATGTGCATAGCAATCATACTTCCTAAGTAGCGGTTTGTTATTGTTTTTAGGTGCCTTCGAGTCAGTTCTGACTCATAGCAACCCTGTG
>NW_006425550.1:0-1257 GCF_000296735.1 Chrysochloris asiatica | reverse complement strand
TTTCTTCCATTTTCTTTAGATACTCTATGTTCAAGAGTAAGTTTCAGAAACCCCTCAGACATTCGTTTTTGGCCTTTTCTTTCTGTCCTATCTTTTTAATGACATTTTGATTTTTTCATATATGATGTCCTTGATATCATTCCCACAACTTGTCTGTTGTTGAGTCATGCTCAGTACATTAAATCTGTTCTTGAGATGGTCTCTAAATTCAAGTAGGATGTACTCAAGATCATATTTGGTCTCTTGTGGACTTAATTTTCTTCAGTTCCAACTTGAACTTTAATGTGCATAATTGATGTTGTGTTCCACAATCGGCCTCTGTTTTAACTGGTGATATTGAACTTCTCTGTCATCTCTTTCCACAGATGCATTCCATATGAGGAAGTCCGTGTGTTTAATCACCATTTATGCTGATTGGAAAAAAAAAGATATTTTCAATTAATAGGTCATTTGGTTTTGCAAACTTCCATCATGCATTCTCCAGCATCGTTTCTATCACCAAGGTCATATTTTCCAATTGTTGATCTTTCTTTGTATCCAGCTTTCACATTCTAATCACCAGTAATTGCCAATGTATCTTCATTGCATGTTTAATCAATTTTAGACAGAAGTTGGTAAAAATCATTAATTTCTTCATCTTAGACATTATTAGATGGCGGATAAGTTTGACAATAGTCATATTTACCAGTCTTCCTTTTAGGCTTATGGATATTGTCCTACCACTGACAGCAGTGTACTTCAGGATAGATCCTAAAATGTTCTTTTTGATGATGAATGCAATACCATTCCTTTTCAATTTTGTTATTCCCAGCATTAGACTGCCTTAGTTATCCAGTGCTCCTATAATAGAAATACCACAAGTAGATGGCTTTAACAAACAGTTTAAGACACTAGAAGTCTGAATTCAGAGCTTATTGCCTTTCAGCATCTATATGCCCAGCATTGCTTAGAGATTTCCTTTTGTCTTGGCATCAATCCTTTCCTAGATCTTGGAGCTTCAAAATGCAGTGATCCCAGGTCCAAAAGATACTCTATTCCTGGCTCTTCTTTCTTTCTTTAACTTTTTGTTGTGAATTGAGTGAAGGTTTACAGTGCAAATTAGCAGTTTCACATTCAAAAGATCCTACACTTGAGTTCATCTCAATGATTGCAGTCCCCTCAATGTAACGTCACTTATCCCACTTGCTGTATTTATTTCCATTCCTCCTTCTTTCCCAACCCTTCTATGCTTTGTCCTTGGGTAAATGCTGCCATTGT
>NW_006425549.1:0-1202 GCF_000296735.1 Chrysochloris asiatica | reverse complement strand
ACTGCCATGTCCAGGGTGTTGATAGTTGAGCAGAAAAAAATGAAGTCTTTGACTTCAATCTTTTCTCTATTTACCATGATGTAATTTATTGGTACAATTGAGAGGATTATTGTTTTTTTACACTGAGATGCAATCATTCCATAGGCTATAGTCTTTGATCTTTATCAGTAAGTATTTGAAGTCCTCTTCACTTTCAGCAAGCAAGGTTGTATCATCTGTATATCATAGATTGTTAATGAGTCTTCCTCCAATTCTGATGCCATGTTCTTCTTCATATATTACAGCTTCTCGAATTATTTGCTCAGTTTACAGATTGAGTATGTATGGTGAAAGAATACAACCCTGGCATATAATTTTCCCAATTTTAATCCATTCAGTTTAAATGGTTGTTCTGTTTGAATGACTGCCTCTTGTTCTATGTGCAGGTTCCTCATGAGCATAATTAAGAGTTCCAGAATACTCATTTGCTGAAATGAGGTCCAGGGCTAGTCATGATCCACACAAACTAAAGCTTTGTGTAGCTAATGAAGCCCAGGTAAAATATATATCTGGTATTCTCTGCTTTCAGCCAAGATCCATCTGACATAAGCAATGACTATCCTCATTCCAGGTAGGTCTCTATCTGAATCTGGCCTAAACTTCTTATAGCTCCCTATGAATGTACTGCTGCAGCTGTTTTTTAATTTTGCTTTTATTTTCATGTGATATTAATGCTATTATCCATTGATTCCATCCATTGGCAGAGATCCATATTTTTAAATTCTAAATTTAAAATTCTAAATTTTTAAATAAGTTGATAGAATTCTAAATTAAAATTTAAAATTCTAAATTTTTTGGTATAGATGAGCTACCACCTCCAATGCAGTCTCATTTTGTTGAAAGATTTCAGTTTGTATTCCATTAAATTCCAGAATCGTATTCTTTGCCATGCCTCAGTGCACCTTGGACATTTTCTTTTAGTATCATCAGCTCTTTACCATATGGTACCTCTTGAAATATTTAAACATTGAACTTTTCTTTTTGGTATAGTAACTCTGTGTATTTCCTCCATCTTATTTTGATGCTTCCTACATCATTCAATATTTTGCCCACAGAATTCTTCAATATTTCAAGTCAAGATTAAATTTTTCTTCAGTTTCCTCAGCTTGAGAAATGCTAAGTGAGTTCTTCTCTTTTCGCTTTCTATCTCTAGGTCTTTGCAC
>NW_006425548.1:0-1198 GCF_000296735.1 Chrysochloris asiatica | reverse complement strand
TTTTCCATCCTCCTCTGTATTCTGGAATAATTTGAGTAGAATTAATGAGAACTCTTCCCTGAATGTCTGGTAGAACTCACGAGTGAAGCCATCTGGATCTGGACTTCTTTTGGTTGGGAGTTTTTTTGATAACCTGATCAATTTCTTCTTTTGTTATTGGTCTATTCAAGTCTTCTACTTGATTGTGTGCTCTGGTAGCGTAGTGGTTACAAATCGGGCTGTGAGCCGCAAGGTCAGCAGTTCAAAACTACCAGCGGTTCCGAGGGAGAAAGATGAGGTGGTCTGCTCCCGTAAAGATTTACAGCCTCGGAAACCCTGTGTAGGGTCGCTATGAGTCGGAACCAACACCACGGCACTCAACAACAACAACAACAACTTGATTGTGTGAGTTTAGGTAGGTCATGTTTTTCTAAAAATGTATCCATCCCTTCTAGGTTTTCAAATTTGTTGGAGTAATACTCTTCACAGTATTCTGTTACTATCCTTTTGATTTCTTTTGGTTCCATTGTGACATTGCCCATGAGGTTTCTAATGCATGTTATTTGTGTTTTCTTCTTTTCTTTTTTTAGGTTTGCCAATGGTTTGTCTATTTTATTAATCCTTTCAAAGAACCAGCTTCTTGTCCTGTTGATTCTTTCTATAGTTTTTTTGTTTTCTATCGCCTTTATTTCTGTTCTGATCTTTATTAGTTTTTTGCTTTTGGTGACCTTAGGTTCCCTCTGTTAGTCTGTTTCTAGTTGCTGGAGATGTTGTGTTAATGTGTTAATTTTTATTCTTTTTTTCTTTTTGCACGTGTGCATTTAGTGCAATAAATTGTCCTCTCAGCACCACTTTCGCTGTATTCCCAAGATTTTGGTATGTTGTGTTTTACTTCTCATTTGTTTCTAAGAATTTCTGAATTCAGGTTTAATTTCTTCTATTATCCAGTTGCTCTTCAGCAGGGTGTTATTCACTTTCCATGTATAAAACTTTATTTCCTTGGTCTTCTTACTGTTGATTTCTAATTTTATGGCGTTGTGGTCTGAAAAGATGCTTTGTAGTATTTTGATGTTTGTAAATTTATGCAAGCTTGCTTTGTGGCCTAACACATGGTCAATTCTTGAGAATGCTCCATGTACACTGGAAAAGAATGTGTATTGTGCTATTGTTGGTCTGAATGCTCTGTGCATGTCTATGTGGTCAAGTTGGTTGACTGTGC
>NW_006425547.1:0-1258 GCF_000296735.1 Chrysochloris asiatica | reverse complement strand
TAAGTGTCGTCGAGTTGGTTCTGACCCATAGAGACCCAGTATAGGGTTTCCAAGGAGCAACTGGTTAGCTTGAACTGCCAACCTTGCAATTCAAATGGCTTTGCAGTCCGGCACGTTAACCCATAGTTCCACACCAGGACTCCGAACTACCCATAGTTGTTGTTATGTGCCATGGAGTCTGTTCCGACTCATAGCAACCCTGTACAGGGTTTCCGAGGCTGTAAATCTTTACGGGAGCAGAAAGCCTCATCTTTCTCTCGCGGAACAGCTGGTAGTTTCAAATTGCTGTCCCTGAGGTTTGTAGCCCAATTCGTAACCACTACGCTATCAGAGCTCCTTAGGTCTTTTTAAATTCTAATCTTTATGTGGTACAGTCCTGATGTGTTGTTGTAGGATAAGCACTGGACCGCAACTCAGTTTGAACTGCTACGTTGGTGATTCAAACTCACCAGCGGCTCCCTGGAAACCCTATATGGGACAGCTATGAATTGGAACTGACTCAATGGCACTTAACAACAATAGTCTTTATGGAAGTAGATTGCCAGATCTTTACTCCCAGGGAGTCTCTATGTGAGTTCAATCCACCAACCTTTAGGTTGGTGAGCACTTAAACTGTGTGCCACCAAGACATCTTCTAGGTGGTCAAATGGACATGTCAAAATGATCTGCTAATACTGGCCATTTTCACAATTGATTAGATCAGTGCCTCTGAATCTATTTCCAGGGACCATCACTTGTCAGTTCCCGGCATAGTAAACCATGTGGTTGTCAGCTTCAAAATGGCCAATACCAGTCCATTTCAGCTCATTAATGCCTAAGATATTGACATTTATGTGTTCCATTTCATTTTTGACAAGTTCTAATTTTCCTAGATTCATAGTTTGTATATTCCATGTTCTGATTATTAATGGATTTTTACAGCTGTTTCTCTTCATTTTGAGTTGTGCCCCATCAGAAAATGAAGGCCCATGGACTTTACTCCCACGGACTTTACTCCTTTTGCGTCACCACGGTCAACTCCACTTTGAGGAGGCACCTCTTCCCCTGTCACATTTTGGGTGCCTTCCAACCTGAGGGGCTAAACAACATTCTTATCAGTGAAGAAAAGATTGAAGTTGTCAAGGACTTCATTCTTCTTGGATCAACTATCAACACTTATGGAAGCAGCAATCAAGAGATCAAATGATATATTGCATTAAGCAAATCTGCTGCACAAGACCTTTTTAAAGTGTTGAAGAGCAAAGATGTCAGCTTGAGG
>NW_006425546.1:0-1258 GCF_000296735.1 Chrysochloris asiatica | reverse complement strand
GTAGAAAGCCTCATCTTTCTCCCGCGGAGCGGCTGGTAGTTTCGAACCGCTGACCTTAAGGTTCGCAGCCCGATTCGTAACCACTACGCTACAAGCTTGTTTAATAAAGAGATTATATTTTACATGATATTGCTATAATTATTTTTTGGTTTTGAAAGATAATGGAAAAAAGCAAATAATAATGTCTTCACCAAAAACGTCATTTTCTATTGGCCCTTAAATTGTGATTAAATTGATGCTTTAAAACCTATTAATGTGTTTTATGTTAAAGTTTAATTTCCTAGGTGTATATTTACTTAAGTGATAAAATCGTTTTCTGAATAGGAACAGATTCAACTCAAAGTGCAGTATACAGAGTTCTTACTTTTCTAAAGATGTTCCCCTCCTTAGAGAGTAACTACAATTGATTTAATTTTCCAATATTTCTGTTCTTCAAAATTTCAACTTTTAAACAACTAAGCAACAGGTCTATTTCTAAATTTACCATAATGATTGAGAATATCAGGAAACGTAAAATCTGCAGTTTCGCCATATCACTTTATCAACATTTATCTATATGTTGTTGTTAGAAGCCATTGAGTCTGACTCCAACCTATGGAGACCCTGTGCACAGTGGAATAAAATGTTGTCAGGTCTTGTACCATCCCCATAATCTGTTGTAGATGGGTTGTATTATTGTTGCTAGTTCCACATGAGTAGATCCTGACTCCTGATGACTCCTTTTCTGCAATTGTACTGAAATGTGTTCAGTGTCATAGCAGTGCTCAAGTCTATTCATAGGCAAATAGTGACTACACCTGAAAATATATAAGCCAGAAATTGAACCTGGGTCTTTCACATGGATGAAAACAAGTCTACCACTTAAACATCACTGGCTCCAAAGCAAAACAAACATACATACATACACACACTCACAAACACAAACACACATATATATGGTAGTGGTAGTATTTGTATTCCGTGCAGCAGGTTCCTACTCATAGCAACCCTGTATAGTCTTCCAAGTCTATAAATTTTTATGCATGCAGAAAGCCTCATCTTTCTCCCACAAAGCAAATGGAAGATTCAAACTAATGAACTTACAGTTAGCAGCCCTGCTCCGTAATCCACTATGTTACCAGGATATATATATGTTGTTGTTAAGTGCCATCGAGTCGGTTCCGACCCATAGTGACCCTGTACAGAGTTTCCGAGGGTGTAAATCTTTACGGGAGTAGAAAACCTCATCTTTCTCCCGCGGAGCGGCTGGTAGTTTCGA
>NW_006425545.1:0-1258 GCF_000296735.1 Chrysochloris asiatica | reverse complement strand
ATGGGAGAACATTAGCTTTACATTCCATCCTATTGTATTTTGTTTCATTGCAGTGATTACAATCCCCTCCATGTATCATCAAACAACCAAAGGGTATACCCTGCAAGCCTGCCTCCAGGCTGCCAGCACACAGCCCCTTTCCCTCTGAGTTCAGAGTCCCCAGCTGCTCCATCTCTGGCATCACTGTTTCGTTGGATAGGTTCCCGCATTCTGCTCTTCTCCCTTGATGGTCCCAGGGACCTCCTCTCCTGGACTGCAAAGTTAGCCACTCTCCTTCTTTTGTTACATAATGTCTGCCTTTACATTTGCAACCTTCATTGGCTCTTCACAGTCTGGACAAGTAAGTATTATCACTGCTATTTTGCAGAAGGAGAAGCTGAAGCTTGACGCAGCCAGATGACTTGTCCACATAGATACGTAGCAGATCAGGAATTCAGACTGATGTGACTCCAAATCCTGTACTGTTCCCTTCTGTGTTGGGGTTTCTGTTGACAGTTGGCTCCTTTGGCCAGAAGACAGAAATGGGGTCTTCCAAGGTAGGGCGTGAAGAGCTTTGTGGGAAGAGGGGGGAACTGAGACAAACTAGTTTGACTGAAACATTTCTGCTAAGGTGGCCCCTGTCAGGTGCCAGGGTATGGGAGTGGAGGATGGGTATGTGTGTGTAAGCAGCGCTGTGGGGCCTGTCTGAAGCTCAGCATCTCCAGCTAGTTACCAGGCACAAGAATTCCCTGCTGACCTTCTAGGAGACTCCGCAGGGAATTGTGCCTGCTGCCGTCACCACAAACGGTGCTGATACCCTCCCTTGGGTCACTAACACCTGGGTGCTGAGTTTTTCTGCCTGGAAGAACATCTGTCCATCCTTTCATCTCTCTGTCCATATGAGGGGGCTTCAGAAAGTTCACGGAGCATGAAATTAAGAGATAATAGAAATTTTCCATGAACTGTTTGAAACTCTCATGTATTAGATACCTATGCTTTGGCAGGCACTGCTAAGTCCAGACACATTATATATATACATGTACATATATATGCATATATAACAGACAGAGGATTGGTTTAATTTTAACATAGTATGTTTAGCAGTTCAAACCCACCACCTGCCCCTTGGAAACTTTGTACAGGGTTGCTATGGGTCAGAACCAACTCGACGGCACTTAACAACAATAACAACAACAACAATAGGGTTTCCAAGGAGTGACTGGTGGGTCTGACCCACCATTCTTGAAGTTAACTGTCCAATTCTTATCCTACAGCACCA
>NW_006425544.1:0-1252 GCF_000296735.1 Chrysochloris asiatica | reverse complement strand
TTGTGTTTAGAATTTTTGGGTCTATGTTCATGAGGGATATTAGTCTATAGTTTTCTTTCTTAGTGATGTCCTTCCCTCATTTTGGTATGAGGGTTATGTTTTCTTCATAAAAAGTATTATGAAGTTTCCCATCCTCTTCTATATTCTGGAATAATTTGAGTAGAATTGGTGACAGCTTTTCCCTGAATGCTTGGTAGAACTCACCCGTGAAGCCACCTGGGCCTGGACTTCTTTTAGTTGGGAGTTTTTTGATGACCTGATCAATTTCTTCTTTTGTTATGGGTCTGTTCAATCTTTTTACTTCACTCTGAGTAAGTTTAGCTAGGTCATGTTTTTCTAGAAATATAACCATCTCTTCTAAGTTTTCAAATTGGTTGGAGTACAACTCTTCGTAGTATTCTGTTATTATCCTTTTGATTTTGTTTGGTTCCCATGTGGTTTCTAAAGCGAATTATTTGTGTCCTCTCCTTTTCTTTGATTAGCTTTGCCAATGGTTTATAAATTTTATTAATCCTTTCAAGGAATCAGCTTCTTGTTCTGTTGATTCTTTCTATAGTTTTTTGGTTTTCCATCTCAATTAGTTCTGCTCTTATCTTTATCATTTCCTTTCTTTTGGTGAGTGTAGGTTCTCACTGCTGGTCTGCTTCTAATTGTTGAAGATGCTGTGTTAATGTGTTGATTTTGGTTCTTTCCTCTTTTTGGATGTGCGCGTTAATTGCAATAAATTTTCCACTCAGCACTGCTTTCACTGTGTCCCAAAGATTTTGGTATGTTGTGTTTTCATTCTCGTTTGTTTCTAGGAACTTTGTGAATTCATGTTTAATTTCTTCTTTTACCAAGTTGCTTTTCAGCAAGGTGTTGTTCCCTGTATTTGACTTTATTGCCTTGGTCTTCTTATTGTTGGTTTCTAGTTTTATAGCACTGTGGTCTGAGAAGGTGCTCTGTAGAATTTTGATGTTTGTAAATTTATGGAGGCTTGCTTGCTTTGTGACCTAGCACATGGTCAATTCTGAAAAATGATCCATGCGCACTTGAGAAGAATGTATATTGCGCTGTTGTTGGATTGAATGCTCTTTATACATCTATGAGGTCAAGTTGGTTGATTGTTTTGTTTAGTTCCTCTGTAACTTTGTTGAGTTTCTTTCTGGTTGTTCTGTCCCTCTTCGAGAGTTGCATGTTAAAATCTCCCACTATAATTGTAGATTTACCTATTTCCTTCTTCAGTTCTAATAAGGTTTGCATCATATATCTT
>NW_006425543.1:0-1199 GCF_000296735.1 Chrysochloris asiatica | reverse complement strand
TGCTACCTTGAAGAATAACAAAGAAGCTGAAAACCACTTCATGGCATGGATGAACCTTGAGGACATTATTCTGAGTGAAATCAGTCAGTCACAAAAGGAGAAATACTACATAGAAATCTTAAATCTATTGTAAAAGATTAAGAAAAATTACCCACACTAAAAGGGGGGAAAAAAGTATTTGCTGGTTACCAGGGTGTATGGGTGGAGTAAGGTGAGGGAGTGGAAGGTGGAGCACAGGGTACGGAATAGACACAGGATAGTTTGGGTTCTGGGGGAGGGACAAGACACTAGTAAGGGGAGGAGAAAAGAAGAACAAACCAGATGGGAGAACAATTAGGCAGGTTTGCATGGGCTAAATGGGACAGAGGTAAATAATGATGTAAGCACAACCTTAGGAAAACAGGGTTCTGGGATACAAGGACTGAGGAATGGTTTGAATGGGCAAAAGTGAGGAAATAACGATAAGATGCTTGGCTGTCTTTTGAATCTTGGTTTTCCTTACCTACTCCTGTAAAATAGACACTTGAGGGGTGGAGGGAGAGGAATAGCCAGAAACATCACCATAGAAAGCTTGTAAGTCTGTCTTCAGCCTATAACTGATTGGAATATCTAAACTGGTCCTAGAACTTGCCCAGTAAAGGAGGCTTCCTGCGGAGCCTTTGCATTGCATAAGACTATAGGTGGAATACTGATCCCCATCCAGAATCTTCTGAGGAGGGGTATTTGCATTTGAAAGGACTAGCAGACCAGCCTGGAGTGGGCGGAACAGAAGATACTTCTTGAAAGACCAGCATGAAAAATAAAAACAATAACAACAGTCTGATTGACTGCTACAAGTACAAGCAAGTTGTTCCTCTGGGAGCCATTAAGGCAAATGGTCAGGTCCCCTCAGGGCAAAGCCCTTCCAAGACTAAAACTCAAGGGGACTACATGAGCAGGCATGTGGTCTTGCTGCTGATCACATTGGTCACGGATAAGGAGAAGTGGGGGAAAAACAGCAATGAAGTTGTGAGTTAAGTCTGACCACATTCAATAGACTCCTATTAACCTGGATTGAGACCTGGTTGACCAGCAGTATGAATAGACTTGAGGATTCCTGGGCCCAGGGATAGGGGCATGGCCACAGAGGACCAGAACAGAGTGTGAAGTGTCCAGCAGGTATGAGGTGAGGGGAGATGCACAAGATATTACCCACTTGA
>NW_006425542.1:0-1258 GCF_000296735.1 Chrysochloris asiatica | reverse complement strand
TATTCTTTCACCTTACTTATCCAACTTGTATGCTGAGCAAATAATCTGAGAAGCTGGATTATATGAAGAAAAACATGGCATTATGATTAAAGGAAGACTCATTAACAACCTGTGATATGCAGATGATACAACCTTGCTTGCTGAAAGTGAAGAGGACTTAAAATACTTACTGATGAACTCAAAGACCATAGCCTTCAGTATGGATTGCATCTCAATGGAAAGAAAACAAAAAATCCTCACCACTGGATCAATAAAAAATGTTCTTATCAATGGAGAAAAGACTGAAATTGTCAAAGACCTCATTTTCCTCGGATCAACTATCAACACTCATGAAAGCAGCAGTCAAGAAAACAAATGGCATATTGTATTAGGCAAATTTGCTGCACAAGACCTTTTTAAAGTATTGAAGAGGAAAGATGTCAGTTTGAGGACTAAGGTGAGCCTGACTCAAGTGATAATATTTCAATCACCTCATACGCATGGGAAAGTTGGACAGTGAACAAGGAAGATCGCAGAAGAATTGATACATTTGAGTTATGATATTGGAGGAGAATATTGAAAGTGCCATGGGCTGCCAAAAGAATCAACAGATCTGTGTTGGAAGAAGTGCAGGCAGAGTGCTCCTGGGAAGCCAGGATGATGTAACTTGGTCTCTCATACTTTGGACGTATTGTCAGGAGGGTTCAGTTACTAGAGAAGGATATCATGTTTGGTAAGGTTGTTGTTGTTGTTGTTATGTGCCGTCGAGTCGGTTCCTACCCATAGCAACCCTATATAGGGTTTCCGAGGAGCAGCTGGTAAGCTTGAACCACTGACCTTGCAGTTCAGACAGCTTTGCAGTTTGGCACATTAACCCATAGCGCCACACCAGGTAAAGTGGAGGGTCAGAGAAAAAGAAGAAAACCCCCAGTGATATAGACTGGCAAAGTGGCAGCATCAATTGGCTCAAGGGTAGCAACTCAAGGACCGGGCAGTGTTTTGTTCTGTTGTGCATAGGGTTGCTATGAGTTGGTACCAACTTGATGGCACCTAAAAACAACAAAAACAACCCTTAATAAATATATTTCCATCACTGTTAATCCCCTTTCCTCCCTACATTACCTGGGAACCACTAACAATTTTTATTTTCTATACATATATAGCCACTCTGGTAGCGTAGTGGTTACGAATCGGGCTGCGAACCTTAATGTCAGAGGTTTGAAACTACCAGCTGCTCTGCGGGTGAAAGATGAGGCTTTCTACTCCCGTAAAGATTTAC
>NW_006425541.1:0-1258 GCF_000296735.1 Chrysochloris asiatica | reverse complement strand
AAAAAAAGATAAAGAGGATAGAGAGAAACTCTGTTAAATGATGGTATGTGGAGGGGATTATAATCAATGTAATGAAACAAGGTATATGGATGTTTGTATGTGAAACCGATGATGCACCCTGAAAGCTTTCACTCAATCCACAATAAAAACCTTAAAAAAAAGAAAAAAGTAGAGTGAAGGATGGTCTTGAGAAATGATTCTCTCTGTCCTCCAGACTGCTGGATTTCTGCTAATAAAGTTTGCCTTGGAACTCATCACATCTCTGTGATTGACTACAGTGACAGGCAGCAAGTCCTCTTTCAGTTTTACAACATTTCTGGCAATCATCTTCAGGGCCATTACAGATTTCTCCAGTAAGTAGTATTACTAAGAAACGTACATAGTCTCCTTTGTGGGTGATATTGTTTGCTTCGGAGGCTTGCTGGCCCCCTGGACAACTGAACCCAGGAACACAGTAACTGAACAGTGTTACCAAGAATATTTCCTTGGAAGTCTTCGGCACTGTGTCTCCTGCACTCACCATCACCTTCACTTTTGAGATCCTCTTGCTTTATTCTGGGTGTGCACATTGGGGCATGGTAGGCACATTGGGGCATGGTAGGTTTCTGTTAAGGTTAATCTCTATATCTGAAATGGGAGTGTAGGCCTCAATCCCAAAGAAAATGTTGTAAAGCATAATTCTGTCTTACTGGTTTCTATTTGTGTACACTCTTATGACATCAAAGGAAATGGTGTTTTACTATAGTACAGCTTGGCCAATATACAAGCTAGATGATGATGATGGGGAAAAATAACCTTTAAACGGATCCTTATATTATTATTCCATCTTGTGCTGTGAGTTAATGTATCAGACTGCTAAGCCATGTGAACTGCAAGGTTGGCAGTTCAAGCTTACCAGCTGCTCTGCAGAAACCCTTTACAGAATCGCTATGTATCCAAAACAACTCAACGTCATTTAATACCACTAGTCTGTCAGTTTGCCGTACTGTGGTGGCTTGTAAGTTGCTGTGATTCTGGAAGCTATGCCACTGGTATTTTAAATACCATCAGAGTCACCCATGGTGGACAGTTTTCAGATGAGCTTCCAGACGAAGACAGACTAAGAAGGAGTGATGAACTACTTCCGAATATTTAGTCACTGGAAACTTTATGAATAGCAAAGAAACACTGTCAGATATAGTGCCAGAAAATACTCAAATGTGACTGCCTCCTCAGAATAGACTTGACAATCATGACGCAAATGGAGAAAAGCCCATAG
>NW_006425540.1:0-1240 GCF_000296735.1 Chrysochloris asiatica | reverse complement strand
TCTTAAGTTCCCCCAGCTTAAGAAATGCTAAGCGTGTTCTTCCTTTCTGGTTTTCTGACTCTAGATATTTGCACATTTTGTTGTAATATTGACTTTTGCATCTTGAGTTGACCTTTTAAATTTTCTGTTCAGCTCTTGTACCTCCTCATTTATGCCATTTGCTTTAGCATCTCTATGCTGAAAAGCAAGTTTCAGTGTCTCCTCTTACATCCATTTTGATCTTTTCCTTGTTTCTTGTATTCTTAATTACTTTTTGTTTTCTTCCTGTATGATATTCTTGATGCTATCCCATAAGTCTTCTGGTCTCTGGTCTTTAGTGTTTAAGGTATAAAATCTGTTTTTTAGATGATCTCTCAATTCAGGTGTTATATATTCAAGGTCATATTTTGGCTCTCTGGACTTGTTTTCATTTTCTTCACCTTCAGTTTGAATTTACATATGAGTACTTGATGGTCTGTTCCACAATCTGCTTGTAACCTTGTTTTGACTGATGACATATAACTTTTCTGTCATTTCTTTCCACAGATTTTATTTTTGTATACTCCATCTGGTGAGGTCTATGTGTATAATCGTCTCATGCTGTCTAAAGAAAGTATTTGAAATGAACAAATCAATGATTTTGCAGAATTCTATATGCAATCTCCAGCATCATTTCTATCACCAAGGCCATATTTTCCAATTACTGATCCTTCCTCTTTGTTCCCAGTCTTTGCATTCCAATCACCAGTAATGATCAATACATTTTGATTGCATGTTGGTCAATTTCAGATTGAAAAGGTTGTTAGAATTATTCCATGTAGTAGTTGGTTCATAAATTTGAATAATAATGGTATTAACTGGTCTTCCCTGTAAGCACATGGATATTATCCTACCACAGACTGTTGTACCTCATGACTAATCTGGATGTGTTCTTTTTGACAATGAATGCAACAACATTCCTCTTCAATTTGTCATGCGTAGTAAACCACGTGGTTGTCAAATTCAAAATTGCCACAACCAGTCCATTTCAGGTCACTAATGCCTAAGATATCAAAGTTTGTGCATTCCAATTCATTTTTCACAATTTCCAATTTTCCTGGATTCATACTTCATATTTTCCATGTTCTGAGTATTAATGAATGTTTACAGCTATTTCTCCTCATTTTGAGTTGTGCCCCATTAGCAAATGAAGGTCCCATGTGCTTTACTCCCACAGGCTTTTCTCAATTCACATCATCATGGTCAACTCTACTTTGAGGAG
>NW_006425539.1:0-1262 GCF_000296735.1 Chrysochloris asiatica | reverse complement strand
AAAATTACACACACAAAAAAAGATAAACTATATCCATGAAGAAGAACAGGGGAATGGGGGCTACAAAGGAAGGAAAACAAAACAGGGAAACAGGGACTACAGAAAAGAAATAAGAACAAGAGCCCCCCCCCTCCCCTTTTTTTGAAGGTTAAAATTTAAATATTCAATTAAAAGGCACAACCAGAAAATTGAAAACAACTCCCCAAAATGAGAACATAAAACAGAGTTCCCAAATAAAAGATTAAAAAGAAGAAAATGAGAGGTTAAACCCAAAAGTCTCACACTCAAATGATAGACATTCCAGAAACAGAACAGAGAAAAGAAAAAAGAAAATGTTTTTAAAATACTAACTACCAAGAATTTTTCCCAGAATTGAATAGCATCGATATTCAGATTCTCAGGGCCTGCAAACGTGCAGCACAATGAATGACAAAACACACTGGAAGTACATCGTTGTGAAATTCTCACCAGGAGAAAGAGAAAATCCTAACAGAGATGAAACCAGGCCCCATATAAAGGACCAGGAATCAGAACCAATTTCTCAAAAACAAACTAGAAACTTAAAGATGATGGAGCTGTTGTTGTCGTTGTGTGTCATGGAAAGATGATAGAGTATTGCCTTTAAAATTCTAAGAGAGAACTATTTGCAACTCAGTATTCTAAACCTAGCCAGACTCTCAAGTATTGGGGTAAGATAAAGACAGTTTTTCAGACAGTCAGTATCTCAAAAAATTTACCTCCTGTGTATCAGAAGACATATGACACCAAAATCATGAAGAAAATGAACAGGAATGCAAATGTCAGATGCAAAACAGAGGGAGAATGAAAGAGTTAAAGGGAATAGAATGGAGAGTGAGATCCTACCTAGAAATATGGCCACCACGGCAGAAACAGAAATGGGGGCAGAGACGGTGGCATAGTGAGAGAGAGCAGCTGTAGGTTCTAGGCCCACAGACTCAGTAAGGCTGTGTGCCTGCAGGCAGGAGTCTGGCTTGCAGGTGCCCTTTGGACATTTAAATGAATATATATATTTTTTTGTTTTGTATGTTGTTGTTGTTAAGTGCTGTCGAGTCGGTTCCGACTCATAGCGACCCTGTACAAGGTTTCCGAGGGTGTAAATCTTTACAGGAGTAGAAAGCCTCATCTTTCTCCCGCGGAGCTGCTGGTAGTTTCAAACTATATGTGTATATGTATATAAAATATTTTTGCTTTGTTCATTTGTGAAATATAAGATGTGAAAGGGAAGCCACCGGGAGGAAGTA
>NW_006425538.1:0-1151 GCF_000296735.1 Chrysochloris asiatica | reverse complement strand
AGCTCCTTTGAATTAACTGTTATAGTTTTGTTCTGTTCTGGACTCTGCTATCTGTCGACTGAGTTCCAGGTGGTATTGCAACGCCTGTCAATCTCTGATTGTTGTCTGTTCTTGTTGGTTTTCAATCCAAAGAATGTCCTTTAGTATGGTTTGAAGTACTGGATTGGTTTTGATGAAATCTCTTAGATTTTGTTTATCCTGGAGTTTTTTGATTGCACCATTGTATTTAATTGATAGTTTAGCTTGATAGACGATTCTTGGTTGGCAGTTTTTTTTTCTTTTAGGGTTTTGTATATGTCTCCCCATTGCCTTCTTGCCTTCATGGTTTGTGCTGAATAGTCAGAGCTTAATCTGATTTACTTGCTTTGTAAGTGACACTGCTCTTCTCCCTGGCTGCTTTTAGCATTCTCTCCTTGTCTTTGATTTTGGGGAACTTGATTATTATATGTCTTGGTGGCTTTCTTTTGGGGTCTATCCTTCCTGGGGTACATTTGGCTTCTTGAATGTTTATCTTCTCATCTTTCAAGATGTTAGGGAAATTTTCTTCTAGAAGCTCTTCAACTATCTCCTCTGTGGACTTCTCTGATTCTTACTGTTCTGGAATGCCAATAATTCTTAAATTCTTCCTCTTCATGTTATCCAGCATGAATCTTAGACTCTCTTCAGATTTTTTTAACCTTTTCCCAGCTTGCTGTTGTATTTAGCAGTATTGAGAGATTTGTCTTTCAGCTTGCTAGTTCTGGCTTCCATCTCTTCTATTCTTCTCCTTTGCCATCTCTGTGAATTGTCCATTTCTGATATTTTATTATTAATCATCTGTATCTCTTTTTTACAGGTTTTGAATAGTTTCCATTGCTGTATCAATCTTGTTTGATTGTTCTTGAAGTAGTTTCCTAACTTCTTCCTTATTTTCCTCCACCCCATTTTTGGAACATTTGAATTTGTTTCTATATCATTCTTCTGAATTCTTTCTCAGGCAAATCCAAGACCTGCTTTTTCTGTTTTGGGGATCCTTTGTCTATATCCAGCGCATTTGTCTCAGTTAGTCTTTTCTGTTTTTGGACATATTTTGAGATCATTTGTTGTGTTTGAGATATTTTGTTTGTCATTTCTAGTACTCATGTGGGTTTTTTTTTTTTTTTTAAACTAAT
>NW_006425537.1:0-1151 GCF_000296735.1 Chrysochloris asiatica | reverse complement strand
ACATATTGCATTAGGCAAATCTGCTGCACAAGAACTTTTTAAAGTGTTGAAGAGCAAAAATGTCACCTTGAGGACTAAACTGTGCCTGACCCAAGCCATGGTATTTTCAATAATCTCATATGGATGCTAAAGATGAACATTGAATAAGGAAGATCGTAGAAAAATTGAAGTCTTTGAGTTATGGTATTGGAGGAGAATACTAAAAGTGTCATGGGCTGCCAAAAAAACCAATAGATCTATTTTGGAAGAAGTGCATCCAGAGTGCTCCTTAGAGGTCAAGATGCCAAACTTCGTCTCTCATATTTTCAGGAGGGAACAGCTGTTGGAGAAGGATATCATATTTTGTAAGTTGAAGGGTCAGAGAAAAAGAGGAAGACCCCCAATGAGATTTATTGGCCAGGTGGCAGCATTGATGGACTCAAGCATGGCAACAGTAGTGAGGTTGGCCCAGGATCAGACATTGTTTCATTCTGCTGTGCATAAGGTTGCTATTAGTTGGTTCTGACTCGATGGCACCTAACAACAACAAAAATATACAAAATCAACAGCCTACATTACTCTCAATGGAAAGAAACTGAAAACCTTCGTTCTGCTACAGGAACCAGACAAGGATGCTTTTTATCACCACTCCTATTCATTATTGTGCTCATAGTCTTAGCAAGAGCTATATGGCAAGACAGGGAAATTAAAGGCATCCAAATTGGCAAAGAGGAAGTAAAACTCTATTTGCAGACAATATGACCACAGTTATAGTGATCAAAACAGCTTGGTACTGGTACAATGAAAGATACATTGATCAATGGAACAGAATCAAGAACCCAGAAATTAACCCATCTACATACAGCCAACTGATCTTCAAAATAGTGCCTAAATATATTGCAAGGGGCGGCTATAGTTTCTTCAACAGATGGTGCTGGCAGAACTGGAAAATGATATGCAAAAGTTTGAATCAATACTTTACCTCAAGATTTATGCAAAAACCAACACAGCATGGATTAAAGGCCTAAATGTGAATCCCAGAAACATGAATTAGATCAATGAAAAAATAGGGACAAATGTGAGAGTTATAATTCAGGGCATACACAGGCTACCAAACATTTTGAAAACTACAGTAGAAAAAATTGATCATTGGGACATACTAAAAATTAAAA
>NW_006425536.1:0-1250 GCF_000296735.1 Chrysochloris asiatica | reverse complement strand
AGATTGAAGTTGTCAACGATTTCATTTTACTTGGATCCACAATCAATGCCGTGGAGGCAAAAGTCAAAAAAGTAAATTATGTGTTACATTGGTTAAATCCTCTGCAAAAGACCTTTTTAAATGCAAAGATGTTTCTTTGAGGACTAAAGTGACCCTCACTCATGCCATGGTGTTTTCAATTGCCTCATATGCATGTGAAACCTGAACAATGAATAAGAAACACTGAAGAAGAATTTATGCCTTTGAAATACAACATTGATGAAGAATAATGGATACAGCATGGTCTACCATGTAGGAAGACCAGAACATGTGTGATACCCACTCTGAGGCAGTTCTCAAACTAAGGAACGCCTTGATGAGAACCACAAGGAAAACCTTGCATGCCAAAGATTATGGGAACAAACACACTGACCAGGTGGCTGGGGGAGTAATCTAAAATGAGGAGAAAATATGTGTGCCTAACTGTTATCTAATAATAATAAACTCTAGACTTATTGTGGTGCCCAGATACTCCTTCTGCCTAAGATTGTACTTAAAGCTGTATTGTAGTTAATAAAGTCACTGTTGACTGACCATCTCGAGTCCCCTGTCATTTTCATTCCCTGAATGCCTCCGGAGAACCCCTTGTGCAGACTGGCCCTGCAAATGGTGCCTGAACAGGGATCGGAGAAGATTCTTGACAAAAGAGAAACAAAACAGTAAGTCATGGCCAATGGGAACCCTGGAAGGCAAGTAAAAAGAATTTGGTGGGATACTGAACTCGGGGCATAAAGGATTAGGTGTGGCAGGGCCATAGGTCAGGAGGACAGTAAATATAAGTCCTAAATACTGGTAGAACAATACTGTCCCTGGTTCCCCAATGAGGGCACCTTAGATTTGCAAACATGGAATAGAATAAATGAAAAATTTAAAAGGCATCATAGGCAAGGAGAAAATATTCTGGCCAAGATTTGGACCTTCTGGTACATTAGTTTATGATAATGCAAATCAAGATTGTCCAGTAGAAATGAGACCTACTAGATAAACTGGTAACGTTTTTGATTATATGAAATTGTGTAGAGGAATTGGAACAAAGACCCATAGAGCGAGTTGACTTGTACAAAAAATGGCAAGTTGCAGTTGCTGAATTTCAAGGAATTATTTCAATTCATTACCCTCAATCTGAACTTTGGGAATTTTAAAAAACATACACTGTATGGAATATCTAACACTGTCTCGAGTGCTCCCAGGAGCAGATACCTATTTTGTGG
>NW_006425535.1:0-1234 GCF_000296735.1 Chrysochloris asiatica | reverse complement strand
CATCCAAATTGGCAAAGAGGAAATAAAATTCTCTCTATTTACAGACGATATGATCCTATACATAGAAAACCTCAACAATTCAGTAAAAAAGCTACTAGACCTCATTGGAAGATTCAGCAAAGTGGCAGGATATAAGATCAACATACAAATTCAGTTGGATTCCTCTATACCAAAAATGACAGCACTGAAAAGGACATTAGAAAAGCAATACTATTTACAATAGCTGCCCAAAGGATGAAATATCTAGGAATATATGTAACCAGAGAAACCAAAAGAGACCTATAAAAATGGAAGAATGTACCATGCTCCTGGATAGGAAGACTTAACACTGTGAAAATGTCAATACTGCCCAAAGAATTTACACATATAATGCAATCCCAATCCAGATTCCAATGACATTCTTCAAAGAGAAGGAAAAAACAATTACAAACTTTATGTGGAAAGGAAAGAGACTCAGGTTAAGCAAAGCACTGCTTAAGAAGAATAAGATTGGAAACCTCCCACTCCATGACTTAAAAATTCATTACATGGCTGCAGTGGTCAAAACAGCTTGGTACTGGTACAATGAAAGACAAATTGATCAATGGAACAGAATCGAGAATCCAGAAATTAACCCATTCACATGCAGCCAATTGATTTTTGACAATGTACCTAAATATATCACCTGGGGAGGGGATAGTCTCTTCAACAGATGGTGCTGGCAGAACTGGAAAGTGATATGCAAAAGATGGAAACAAGACCTTTACCTCACACCTTATACAAAACTCAACTCAGCATGGATTAAAGACCTAAATGTGAATCCCAAAATTATGAAGGCCATCAGTTAAAAAATAGAGAGAAATGTGAAGGCACTAATTCAGGGAATACAAGGACTACCAAACATTTTGAAAACTACACAAACAAAAGTAGACAAAATAGATGATTGGGACATACTAAAAATTTAAAACATGTGCATCAAAAGACTTCACCAGAAGAGTAAAAAGGGAACTCACACAATGGGAAAAAAATCTTTTGTAATGACACATCAGACAAAGGATTCATTTCTAAAGTATATAGGAAACTACAAGAAAAAGACAAATAATCCAATTAAAAAATGGGCACAGGACATGAACAGACACTTCACCAAGGAGGAGATCCAGGCAGCCAACAAACATATGAAAAAATGTTCATGATCACTAGCCATTAGACAGATGCAAATCAAAAGAACAATGAGGTATCATCTCACACCAGCAAT
>NW_006425534.1:0-1257 GCF_000296735.1 Chrysochloris asiatica | reverse complement strand
AGTCTATTTTATCCAGTAATCTACCTGACCTTCCCACCACCTGGATCTCTGTTCCTCTGTGTTTACCTTCTTTCACACTATAATTTTTTTGATCATAGACTGACCTCCCAGATCCTCTGTTCTTATAATTTTATTCTGTTCTTGACTCTTCCATTTGTTGGTTGAGTTCAGGTTGATGCTGCCATGTACATCATTCTGTATTTGTTATCTGTTCTTGTTGGTTCTCAGTCCACAGAACTTTCTTTAGGATGTTTTTTGTAGCAGGGTTGGCTTTGGCAAAATCCCTTAGCTTCTGTTTGTCCTGTAATGTTTTGATTACACCATCATATTTGATTGACAGCTTTGCTGGGTAGAGGATTCTTAGGTGGCACTTTTTGTCTTTCAGGGTTTTATATATATCTCCCCATTGCCTTCTTGCCTGCATGGTTTCTGTTGAGAAATCTGAGCTTTATCTGATTTGCTTGCCTTTGTATGTTATATTTCTTTTTTCCCTAGCTGCTTTCAAGATTCCGTCCTTATCTTTGATTTTGGAGAGCTTGATTATTATATGTCTTGGTGATTATCTTTTAGGATCTATCCATCCTGGGGTTCATTGAGCTTCTTGAATGCTTATCTTTTCATTTTTCAGGATGTTAGGAAAATTTTCTTTCAGAAGCTCTTCAACTATCTCCTCTGTAGATTTGTGTGATTGTTCCTGTTCTGGAATGCCAATAATTCTTATGTTATTCCTCTTCATGTTATCCAACATGAATCTTAGGCCTTCTTCAGATTCTTTATCCTTTTTTGTGTTTGTTCTTCTATCTTAGTAGTGTTGAGAGATTTACCTTCTAGCTCACTAGTTCTGGCCTCTAGCTCTCCAATTCTACTCCTTTGCCCTTTCAGTGTATTCTCCTTTTCTGATATTCTATTATTAATTGTTTGGACCGCTTTCTGTAGATTTTGAATTGTTTCCAATGCTGTATCTATCTTATTTGATTGTTCCTGTAGCTCTTTCCTGACTTCTTGCTTATCTTTCTCAACTCCATTATATAGTGTTTTGATACATTTTATAATTATTTTTTCTGAATTCCTTCTCTGGCATTTCCAAAGCCTGCCCATCTTCTAGTATGGAGTGTAGGTCTCCTTACAGCTTATTTGCTTCAGTCACTTTATCTTGTTTCTGGACATGTGCAGATATGGTCATCTGCTTCTGTTTTTTAGGCATTTTAAGGGGCTATCTGTGGCCTTAATACTTAAATGGGTATGTATTTTGGTATT
>NW_006425533.1:0-1259 GCF_000296735.1 Chrysochloris asiatica | reverse complement strand
ATAAGGAAGACCATAGAAGAATTGATGCTTTTGAGTTATGGTGTTGGAGGAGAATATTGAAAGTTCCATGGGCTGCCAAAAGAACCAACAGATCTGTGTTGGAAGTAGTGCAGCCAGAGTGCTCCTTGGAGGACAGGATGGCCAAACTTCGTCTCTCATACTTCGGACATATTGTCAGGAGGGACTAGTCACTGGAGAAGGATATCATGTTTGGTAAGGTGGAAGGTCATAGAAAAAGAGGAAGACCCCCAACGAGATGGATTGGCAAAGTGGCCGTATCAATGGGCTCAAATGTGGCAACAATTGTGAGGTTGGTCCAGGAACGGGCAGTGTTTTGTTCTGCTGTGCATAAGGTCACTATGGGTCGGTACCGACTCAATGACACCTAACAACAACAACAACAACCCCAACTTCACAAAAATTTAGTCTCATGTTTTCGTCTGAGTTTTATCATTTTAGCTCTAACATTTACATCTATCGTCTATTTTTAATACTTTTTATTGTGAACGGAGTGAGGGTTTAGAAAGCAGATCATCAGTTTGACCTTCAACAAACCATCCACTTGGATTAATTCCAATGACTATGACCCCATAATGTAACATCGCTCCTCCCACTTCTTCCTGCGTCCCTGTTTCCATTCCTCCATCTTTCCTAATCCTTCTTCACACTGTCCTGGGGTAACTGCTGCCTCTTGGTCCCAAATGGTTCCTTATTCTATGGTGTGCATAACTTCTTAGCGTTGCTGTCCTAGGATCCATTTTTGAGTTAAATTTTGTGCATGGTGTTAGGAAGGGGTATAGCTTCATTCTTTGCATGTGAAAATCCAGAATCGTTTGTTGAAAAGACCTGTCCTTTTTTTTAGAATGTTAATCGAGGAAGCAAGGCTTCTAGATGATTCTAAGACCAAGGTTACAGGAAGTAAAAATGGATGTTTTAGAGGAACAGCGCTGAGCCTGGAACCCTCCATGTATATCCCGGGTACTATATTTAAGGTCACTGGTTCAAGCACTTTGCACTCAAACACCCGCTCCTGAAGTGCTGCTTTAGGATCAGCACCGGACTGTGAACCACAAGATTGATAGTTGAAACCCATCAGCTGCTCCTCAGGAACCCTTTTCAGGGTCACTATGATTCAGAGCTGACTCCAAGGCACTCACAACAACAATCTTGTCCTTAACCCCAGCCCCATTGTAATGGACAGAGTTTTGTACATGAAACTATCAGATTTAGTATTTTTCCTTTTATAGAGAAAGTACTAA
>NW_006425532.1:0-1260 GCF_000296735.1 Chrysochloris asiatica | reverse complement strand
GCTTCACACTCCACTCTGGTCCTCTGTGGTCATGTCCCTGTTCCCGGGGCCCAGAAGTCCCCAGGTCTCGTCATACTGTTGGCCAACCAGGTCTCAATCCAGGTTAACAGGAATCTATTGAGTGTGGTTGGATTTAGCTCACAACTTCATTGTTTTTCCCCTACTTTCCCTTTTCTGTGACCAGCGTGGTCAGCAGCAAGCCCACAAGACTGCTCGTGTATTCCCCTTGAGCTTTAGTCTTGGAAGGGTTTGCCCTGAGGGGACCTGATCACTTGACTCCATGGCTCCTGGGGGAATGACTTGCTTGTTGTTGTATTAGTCAATCAGATTTTCATTAATTGTTTTTGATTTTTTCTGCTGGTGTTTCTTTCAAGAAGTATCTTCTGTTCTTCTAGCCGCTCCAGGCGGATCGGCTTGTCCCACCTCAGAAGATTCTGGATGGGGATCAGGATTCCACCTATAGTCTTATGCAATGCAAATGCTCCAGAGGAAGCCTCCTTTACTAGGCCAAGTTCTAACCCCAGTTTAGGTATTCCTATCAGTTATAGGCTGAAGACTGACTTACCAGCTTTCTATGGTGATATTTCTGGTTATTCCTTTCTCTCTCCCTCAAGTGTCTATTTTAAAATAGTAGATAAGGGAAACCAAGATTCAAAAGACAGCCAAGCATATTAACATTATAGCCCCACTTTTACCCATTCAAACCTTGCCTCAATTCTTGTATCCCAGAGTCCTGTTATTCCAAGGTTGTGATTACATCGTTATTTACCTCTGTCCTATTTAGCCCATGCAAACCTGCCTAACTGTTCTCCCATCAGCCTTGTTTTTCCTTTACCTTCCCCCTTCTAGTGTATTCCCCACCCCCACGCCCCCAGCACCCAAACTATCCTGTGTCTCAATTCCAAAGCAAGAGTAAATCAGGGTCTGTTCATGTCCCAAGGGGGAAGGTCACTTCAGGGTCTATTCCCTACCCTTGTGCTCTATCTTCCTCTCCCTCCCTTCACCCCTTCCCATACATCCTGGTAACCAGCAAATAATTTTTTTTTTTTTTCACCTTTTAGTGTGGGTTCTTTTTCTTTATCTTTTATAATAATGGTCCTATGCAGTATTTCTCCTTTGTGACTGACTAATTTCACTCAGCATAATGTCCTCAAGGTTCATCCATGTTATACGGTGGCTTGCAGTTTCCTTGTTATTCTTCAAGATAGCATAATATTCCATTGTGTGTATGTACCAAAGTTTGTTTATCCATTCTTCCAT
>NW_006425531.1:0-1245 GCF_000296735.1 Chrysochloris asiatica | reverse complement strand
TCCCGTAAAGATTTACAGCCTCGGAAACCCTGTACAGGGTCACTATGAGTCGGAACCGACTCCATGGCACACCACCACCACCACCATAGCAGCAGGAAAACACCTTTGATGCTTTCCGTATTACTATATTGTTTGTTTCTGTTAAGTGCTGTCTAGTCAGTTCCAACTCATAGCGACCATGTATAGGGTTTTCCAGGAGTGGTTGGTGAGTTTGAACCACCGACCTTATGGTTCAAACAGATCTTATGGTCCAATGCTTATCCTACAGCACCATACCAGGACTACATATTACTATGTTTGTTGTTGTTGTTGAGTGACGTCGAGTTGGTTTTGACTCAAAGAGAAGTTGTTGTTGTTGCGATGTGCCGTAGAGTTGGTTCCGAACCATAGCGACCCTGAATAGGGTTTCCGAGGAGCAGCTGGTGAGCTTGAACTACCTACCTTGCAGTTCAAATGGCTTTGCAGTCTGATGCATTAACCCACAGCGCCACACCAGGACTCCCAAAGTGAAGTAGGTTTCAAAAATTCATAAAATTATGAACTTTGAAAGATACTGAAATTTTTCTCTGAACCTTTTAAAATCCCCTCATTTTATATCTAACTAACTAAATGCTTTCAAAGGAGCTCTGGTAGCGTAGTGGTTACGAGTCAGGCTGCTAACCTCAAGGTCAGCAGTTTGAAACTACTAGCTGTTCCACGGGAGAAAGATGACGCTTTCTGCTCCTGTAAAGATTTACAACCTCAGAAACCCTGTACAGGGTCGCTATGAGTCGGAACCAACTCCATGGCACATAACCACCAAGTGCCTTCATATATTTTGACTCCAGGCCTTTTGGAAAACGAAACAAAATAGAACCAACTTAACTTCACTATGAGTAGGAACCAACTCCACGATACTTAACAACAACAACAACAAATTCACTCTTTAAGAAAATGGAGCTGCTAGCCCTTGATTGGAGGCAGTTTCACTTCAATAGCAGTGATGCAGCTTCCACGCAGGACGGCTCCCCTCCAGCCCACCAGCCCCCAAGCCTCCCAGGCCTCTTTCACCTGATACTGTGGGGTGAGGTTGAGCAGGCCTGGGGAGGGTAGTTGCTGCTGAGGGGCCTCAGTCCCGATCATGATGACAGAGGTATTGACAACCGACACTCAGAAACACAGCTGAATGCCCTGTTGGAACAGGAGTCTAGAAGTCAGCCAAAGGTCTGCGGTTTGTGACTAATTGAGTCTGCATATGATAATGGC
>NW_006425530.1:0-1259 GCF_000296735.1 Chrysochloris asiatica | reverse complement strand
TCCGAGGCTCTAAATCTGTACAGAAGCAGAACGCCTCATCTTTCTCCCGCGGAACAGCTGGTACTTTCAAACTGCTGACCTTGCGGTTCGCAGCCTGATAAAAGGAGAAAAGATTGAAATTGTCAAAGACTTTAATTTTGATGGATCTACTATCAACACTCATGGAAGCAACAGTCAAGAAATCCAATGGCGTATTGCATTAGGGAAGTCTACTGTAAAATAAAATACCTCTTTAAAGCATTAAAGAGCAAAGATGTCAGTCTGATGTCTAAGGTAAAGTCAAGGAATTTTCAATTGCCTCATATGTATGTGAAAGTTGGACAATGAGTAAGAAGATCATAGTAGAATCGGTGTATTTGAATTACGGTGTTGGTGAAGAAGAGTGAAAGCACCATGGACTGCCATAGGAACAAACAAATCTGCATTAGAAGAAGTACATCCAGAATGCACTTTAGACGTGAAGATGGCAAATACATGGCAAAAAAAATTTTTTTAAGGTAGTTTGGAAAGAACACTACTTTGTTTTTGTTGTTAAGTGCTGTTGAGTCGACTCTGACCCATAGCTATCCTATATAGGGTTTCCAAGAAGCAGCTGGTGAGCTTGAACCGCCAATCTTGCAGTTCAAATGGCTTTGCAGTCTGGTGCATTAACCCACAGCACCACACCAGAACTCTGCTTTAGGACTCAAAAAAAAAAAGTCCTCAGGAAAAAAACAGCCAAGTTAAACAGCACTTTCTCAATTTTTTCACTAGAACCATAAATTTTTTGGAATCCAGTTTCGATTTCACAAATTCAAATTACCTCTGTGCTTTAAAACCATTTTCCCTGAGAAAAAAGTTTTAACTTGCAATGACATTCATTGTGTTTTGGAATGTTTTAAAATGATGGGCATTTTAGATATGGAGAACCTACACAATGAATTTATAGATACAAAGAATCTGACTGACAAACAGCTGGCCTACCAAAATAAGCCTATAAATTAAAAACTGGATGGACAGTTTTAGAGAACTAGAAACTAATTCTGTCCTGACCAAGTAAAGAACTGTATCCTGAGTAATTTCCTGATCATGAATTATAACCTGTAGCGTAGTGGTTACAAATTGGGGTGCGAACCGCAAGGTCAGCAGTTCGAAACTACCAGCTGCTCCGCAGGTGAAAGTTGAAGGCTTTCTGCTCCCGTAAAGATTTACAGCCTCGGAAACCCTGTACAGGGTCACTATGAGTTGGAACCGACTTCATGGCACATAACAACTTTTCC
>NW_006425529.1:0-1259 GCF_000296735.1 Chrysochloris asiatica | reverse complement strand
TGGAAGAAAAATTTCCTAACATCTTAAAGGATGAGAAGATAAACAATCAAGAAGCTGAAAGAACCCCAGGAAGGATAGATCCCAAAAGAAAATCACTGAGACATATCATATTCAAGCTCTCCAAAATCAAAGACAAGGAGAGAATCATAAAAGCAGCCAGGGAAAAGAAAAGTGTCACTTATAAAGGCAAGCAAATCAGATTAAGCTCTGACTTCTCAGCAGAAATCATGCAGGCAAGACGGCAATGGAGAGACATATATAAAACCCTAAAAGAAAAAAAAAACAAAACAAAACTGCCAACCGAGAATCATGTATCCAACAAAACTGTCAATCAAATATGATGGCACAATCAAAATGTTCCAGGATAAACAGAAGCTAAGAGATTTTGTTAAAACCAACCCAGTTCTTCAAAAAATCCTAAAGGGAGTTCTTTGGATTAAAACCCAGCAAGAACAGACAACAACCAGAGATTGACAGATGTGGCAACACCACCTGGAACTTGGTAGATGGATAGCAGAGTTCAGAATGGAACAACATTATAGCAATGAATTCAGAGGACCTGTGAGCCCAACCAAAGATTAAAATATTAACAATGTCAAAGAAGGGAAAAATGTAGGAAAAGAGATCCAGGTGGTGAGGAGGTTGAGTAGATGGCCTTAAACACAGAGTAAACTTAACAGACTATAGGGCAACCCAAAAGAAAATTAATACTTCACAATTTACTATAAAAATGAGGAGTCAAGCAAAATAAGGAAACATTAAAACAAAGAAGAAGCCAACAAGAAATAGCACAAAAGCATGAATGCAACACAAGAAGGCATGCAGAACAAAGGAACAAACAGCACCACAAAAAATTTAACGTATTAACAGCAGTTAATCCATACCTATTGATAATTACACTGAATGTCAATGGATTAAATGCACCAGTGAAGAGACAGAAAGTGGCTGAATGGATAAGAAAACAGGACCTTTCAATATGCTGCCTGAAAGAGACACACCTTACACACAAAGACAAAAAGAGACTAAAAGTTAAAGGATGAAAAACTATATACCAAGTGAATAGCAATAAAAAACAACCAGGTGTGGCAATATTAATCTCTGATAAAATAAACTTTAAGGCAAAAACCAGCATAAGAGATAAAGAAGGATACTATCTCACGATTAAATGGTCAATTGAGCAAGATGACATAACCATAATTAACATCTGTGCTCCCAATGAAAAAGCACCAAGATATATAAAGCCAACCGAATTGAAGAAA
>NW_006425528.1:0-1259 GCF_000296735.1 Chrysochloris asiatica | reverse complement strand
GGAAATACACATTGGAATTACAGATCTCCTTTAAGCTAACTCGCCAGTGAGGTGCCTATGCTTTGCAGCCAGGGAAATACACATTGGAATTACAGGTCTGACACTTCTTAGCTTTAATTACCTTAGACAAATGTCATTAAGCTCTAGGAAGCTCAGTTTCATCATCTCTAAAGTGGGAAAAATTACACAAGAGTGTGGTAAAGACCAAAGGAGATAATATATCTGATGCCCAGCACACAGTAAGCACTAGAAAAATGTTGGCTTCCTCTTCCTCCCTCCTACCACCCCACGCTTCACTATTGTTGTTGTTGTTGTTGTTGCTAAGTGACGTTGAGTTGGTTCCAACTCATAGCAACCTTGTATAGAGCTTCTGAGACTATAAATCTTTGCAGAAGAAGAAAGCCTCATCTTTGTCCTATGGAGTAGCTCAAACCATGAACCTTGTGGTTCGTAGTCCAGTGCTTACCATATGAAACCACTGCACTCCTATATATATTGTTGTTGTTGTGAAGAGTTGTTGAGTCACTTCTGACTCATAGCGACCCTGTACAGGGTTTCTGAGGAGCAGCTGGTGGGTTTGAAATGCCAACGCTGTGGTTCACAGTCCAATGTTGATCCTACAGTGCCACACCACACCAGGAGTGTGGTGTGATGCTGTGGGTTAATGTGCTGGACTGCAAAGTCACTTTGAACCACAAGATTGGCAGTTCAAGCTCACCAGCTACTCCTCGGAAGCCCTATACAGGGTGACGATGGGTCAGAACCAACTTGATGGCACTTCACAACAAACAACAATATATATACATATAGAAGAAGTGCAGCCAGAGTGCTCCTTGGAGGCCAGGATGGCCAAACTTCGTCTCTCATACTTCGGACATATTATCAGGAGGGACCAGTCACTGGAGAAGGATATCATGCTTGGTAAGGTGGAGGGTGAGAAAAAAAAAGGAAGATCCCCCAACAAGATGGATTGGCCAAGTGGGAGCATCGATGGACTCAAGTGTGGCAATAGTAGTGAGGTTGGCCCCAGATCAGGCAGTGTTTTTTGTTCTGCTGTGCATAAGGTCACTATGAGTCAGTACTGACTCGATGGCACCTAACAACAACAACAATATGTGTATATATATATATATAGTTGTTGTTAAGTGCCGTCGAGTCAGTTCCCACCCATAGCGACCCTGAACAGGGTTTCCAAGGCTATAAATCTTTATGGGAGCAGAAAGCCTCATCTTTCTCCCACGGAGCAGCTGGTAGTTTCG
>NW_006425527.1:0-1259 GCF_000296735.1 Chrysochloris asiatica | reverse complement strand
TGTGTGTATTCACCACTTATTTTTCAGTTTGTTGTACTGTGGTGGCTTGTGTATTACTGTGATTCTTGAAGCCATGCCACTGGTATTTTAAATATCAACAAGGTCACCCATAGCAGACAGGTTTCAGGAGCTTCCAAGCTAAGACAGTCTAGGAAGGAGAAGTGGGCTACTTCCAAAAGGATGTTGTTGTTGTTAAAGTGCCATCGAATCAGTTATTATTCATAGCGACCCTGTAAAAAGTTTCCAAGAAGCAGCTAGTGGGTCTGAATTACTGACATTGTAGTTGGGAAATACAGTGCTGATTCTACAGCATCACACCAGGAATCTGAAAGATAGCCACTGAAGATCTTATGAATAGGAGCAAAACATTGTCTGATATTGTGCCAAAAGATGAGTAACTCAGGTCTGAAAGTACTCTAAATATTCCAGAAGAACTGCCTCCTCAAAGTAGAGTTGACATTCATGATATGGATAGAGCAAAGCTTTTGGTACATTTATTTGCTAATGTGCCACAACAACAATGAGAAGAAACAACTTGAAATATCAACAATAATAGGAATGTGGAATGTGCAAAATATGAATCTAGGAAAATTAGAAGTCATCAAAAATGGAAATGGAACACATAAAAATTTATATCCTAGGTATTAGTGAGCAGAAATGAACTTATATTAGCCATTTTAAATTGGACAATCACATGGTTTACTATGCTGCAATACAAATTGAAGAGGAGTAATATCATATTTGTCATCAAAAAAGAACATTTTGAGATCTCTCTTGAAGTATAATATCGTCTGCAAAAGGATAATATCTGTATGCCTACAAGGAAGACCAATTAATACCACTATTATTCAAACTTACTAGCTGCCAAAGCTAGTGATGATGAAATTGAAGAATTTACTAAGTTCTTCAGCATAAAATTGATCAAACACACAATCAAGATCCATTGATCATTACTGGAGATTGGAATGTGAAAGTTGGAAACAAAGAGGAAACATCAGTAATTGGAAAATTGGCAATAAAAATGATGTTGACAAATTGACCAGCTTACAAGTTTTCAAGAGTGAGCTTAGTTTTTTGGGGGGCGGGACTTGATGGCAGCTAAGGTAGAGGTGTAGTGAAGGTTGCCGTCAGCAATAACTCAGAATTCCAGGCAAAAAAGAGGTAGGACAAAGCTCCAAAACTCGGACCCACAGAGATAGGAATAGTTTAAAGGTTTGAAGGCTTATAGCCTGTGGAATTTGGAGCTGAAGTAAAAAATC
>NW_006425526.1:0-1259 GCF_000296735.1 Chrysochloris asiatica | reverse complement strand
TTAGTACTTTCTCTATAAAAGGAAAAATACTAAATCTGATAGTTTCATGTACAAAACTCTGTCCATTACAATGGGGCTGGGGTTAAGGACAAGATTGTTGTTGTGAGTGCCTTGGAGTCAGCTCTGAATCATAGTGACCCTGAAAAGGGTTCCTGAGGAGCAGCTGATGGGTTTCAACTATCAATCTTGTGGTTCACAGTCCGGTGCTGATCCTAAAGCAGCACTTCAGGAGCGGGTGTTTGAGTGCAAAGTGCTTGAACCAGTGACCTTAAATATAGTACCCGGGATATACATGGAGGGTTCCAGGCTCAGCGCTGTTCCTCTAAAACATCCATTTTTACTTCCTGTAACCTTGGTCTTAGAATCATCTAGAAGCCTTGCTTCCTCGATTAACATTCTAAAAAAAAGGACAGGTCTTTTCAACAAACGATTCTGGATTTTCACATGCAAAGAATGAAGCTATACCCCTTCCTAACACCATGCACAAAATTTAACTCAAAAATGGATCCTAGGACAGCAACGCTAAGAAGTTATGCACACCATAGAATAAGGAACCATTTGGGACCAAGAGGCAGCAGTTACCCCAGGACAGTGTGAAGAAGGATTAGGAAAGATGGAGGAATGGAAACAGGGACGCAGGAAGAAGTGGGAGGAGCGATGTTACATTATGGGGTCATAGTCATTGGAATTAATCCAAGTGGATGGTTTGTTGAAGGTCAAACTGATGATCTGCTTTCTAAACCCTCACTCCGTTCACAATAAAAAGTATTAAAAATAGACGATAGATGTAAATGTTAGAGCTAAAATGATAAAACTCAGACGAAAACATGAGACTAAATTTTTGTGAAGTTGGGGTTGTTGTTGTTGTTGTTAGGTGTCATTGAGTCGGTACCAACCCATAGTGACCTTATGCACAGCAGAACAAAACACTGCCCGTTCCTGGACCAACCTCACAATTGTTGCCACATTTGAGCCCATTGATACGGCCACTTTGCCAATCCATCTCGTTGGGGGTCTTCCTCTTTTTCTATGACCTTCCACCTTACCAAACATGATATCCTTCTCCAGTGACTAGTCCCTCCTGACAATATGTCCGAAGTATGAGAGACGAAGTTTGGCCATCCTGTCCTCCAAGGAGCACTCTGGCTGCACTACTTCCAACACAGATCTGTTGGTTCTTTTGGCAGCCCATGGAACTTTCAATATTCTCCTCCAACACCATAACTCAAAAGCATCAATTCTTCTATGGTCTTCCTTAT
>NW_006425525.1:0-1259 GCF_000296735.1 Chrysochloris asiatica | reverse complement strand
ATGTTGAATTCTAGTGGCTAGGATTTTGTTGAGAATATTTGCATCTATGGTCATAAGGGATATTGGTCTATAATTTCCTTTTTTAGTGATGTCTTTGCCTAGTTTTGGTATGATGGTTATGCTTACTAAATGTTTCTGGGAGTTTTCCATCCTTTTCAATCTTCTGGAATAGTTTGAGTAAAGTTGGTGTCAGCTCTTCTCTAAATGTTTTGTAGAATTCAGCAGAAAAGCCATCTGGGCCACCACTTTATTTTGTTAGGAGTTTTAAAATTTCTTGATCAATTTCTTCTTTTGTTACAGGTGTATTCAAGTTTTCTACTTTACTCTGTATTACTTTTAAATAGGTCATAAAAATGTATCCATTTCATCTAGATTTTCAAAGGTATTGGAGTACAATTCTTCATAGTATTCTGTTATTATCCTTTTTGTGTCCATTGGTCCTGTTGTGATATCACCTATTTAGATTCTCATGCATGTTATTTGAGCCTTCTTTACTTTTGTTTGATTTGCCAATGATTTGTCAATCTTATGAATCTTTTCAAAGAACCAACTTCTTGTATTGTTGATTCTACCTGCTGTTTTTTTGTTTTCTAATTCATTTATGTTTGCTCTAATCTTTATTATTTCTTTTATTTTTGTGGCAGTAGGTTTACTTTGCTGTTCTTTTTTAATGTTTGGAGATATTGGATTAAGGTGTTGATTTTGGTTCTTCTTTTTAAATATGTGCATTTATTGCTATAAATTGCCCTTTAAGCTTTACTTTTGCTGTGTCCCACTGATTTGGGTATGTTGTGTCTTCATGCTCATTTGATTCAAGGATTTTTTTTAATTTCATTTTTTATTTGTTCTAATATCCAGTAGCTTTTAAGCAAGATGTTATTAAATTTCCATGTATTTAATTTTATTTTCTTGATGTTCCTATTGTTGACTTCTAATTTTTGTAGCATTGTGATCTGGAAAGATGTTTTGTAATATTTTGATTTTTTTAAAAAATTTATTGAGGCTTGCTTTTTGGCCAAACATAGTCTATTCTGGAGAATGTTCCATGTGCACAGGAAAAGAATGTGTTGAATTGAATGCTCTGTATAGATCTCTGATATCAAGTTGGATTATTTTGTTGTTTTGTTCTGTATTTCTTTCTAGTTGTTCTGTCCTTTATTGAAAGTGATATATTAACATCCGTAGTGGTTACTAATTGGGCTGCGAACCTTAAGGTCTGCGGTTCGAAACTACCAGCCGCTCCGCGGGAGAAAGATGAG
>NW_006425524.1:0-1220 GCF_000296735.1 Chrysochloris asiatica | reverse complement strand
GAAAAGCCATTTATTCTTTAGCTTTTAATGTCTCAGAACCAGAACAATTCCATTGTCATCTACTTTTCATCCTTTAACCCCTCTCTCAAATCCTTCTGCCTCAGTTCTACTCAAGCCCTCTGGGTATACATTCACAGTCTTTCTTGCCAGCATTTCTAATGCTCTCGTCAGTACAATTAGTTCAGCTTTTTGGCTGAGGTCCCCAGCAGGAAGGCTATTGCCTCTACCCGGTATTGTAAGATTACTATTACACACCCTGTTATCCGAGCCCCTTTTTCCATGTAACTGCTTCTGTTCACGAATAACGTCTAGTTCACCAGATATAGTCAAACAGGTCAGGTTGGCTGGAAAATAATTGGTCAATGATTTCTATAAAATCATGGTTCAGCCCTCCAGTTGCCACATCAGGGAGGACCATGGCAGGTTTAGTCGCCCCATAATTCACAGGGTAATATTCTGATTGTCCAGTAAAATAATTTGGTATTGCCTATCCATCCTGTTGTGAACCGTAGGCTTCCCTTTTTTTGTAGCAGGGAGATGACTTGATGGGGTCAGGGACTAGCTGGCTAGAGTGAATTTTTTGGCCTCTTTCCTGAGAGGATATTGGTTTCTTTGGGATGGTCAGTTTCCAGTCTTCAATCAGATCTCGATGGAGGATGCTTGTTGGCTCTCCCCGGAGTTCCACTAGTCCACACTGATTGTCAATTTCCTCAGGTCAATGTGACTGACACCTCCGTCTGTAGACTTTTGGTTTCAGAAAGCTGTTTGAATATGCAAATTTGGAAGCAGGTCCTGGCCCAGTAAGGGGACCAGACAGTTATTTTCTTTTCCCCAGTGAAGGAGTCCAGGGGTTTCAGGAAGAACTGGTTCTCAGCCTCCCCTGAGATCTCAGTCAACATCACTGTCCCCCATTGTTATTTTCAGCTGAGGTCTCAGAGGGTGGGGGCAATGGGAATGACAGAGGTTGATGCCAAATCATGCTGGTCCTCTTGCTCTCTGACACTGTTAGTCTTTTGAAGACAATGAAGCTTGTTCAATCATCGTTGAGTTGGATGGCTTTTTCTGTCAGATCCTCCGCTGAGATTTAGGCATTTATTTTTTCAGTGTCCAGGTTTTTGCATAAGCACATAGGTTCTTGTTTAAGACCCTTGTTCCTTTTAGGGGTCCTCCCTGGGGTCCCACAGGCTTACCTCTAGTGGTCTTTTAGGAAGACGGTTATG
>NW_006425523.1:0-1267 GCF_000296735.1 Chrysochloris asiatica | reverse complement strand
AGACTGCAAAGTCGTTTGAACTGCAAGGTCGGCGATTCAAGTTCACCAGCTGCTCCTTGGAAACCCTATACAGGGTCGCTATGGATTGGAATCAACTCAACGGCACTTGACAACAACAACAACAACAACAACATCTGATTGATTACTTTCAGTAAATGCCCAGAAAAATTCCTTAGTTCTTTGTGTGAGTATCTCTCTGCATTCTGGTTCATCTACTTTCAACCACACTCTTCCTGTGGGCACACTGCCTGGCATTTGTCTAAACACAGCCACATTGTTGAACTCAGATGGTTAGCAAGCATTGGGGAAGTATCATAAAGAATTCTGATGGAGTTACGGCTCTCTCTGTACACTGTATACTGCAGTCTTTCACAAACCAAGTGCTTGAGAATTAAAATTCTAATGCAATCATTAATAACAAAATGGTCAGATAGTAGACTTTTTTTTATACTGCTGTAAATGTGAACTGTCAGATAACAACATAGTCAAGGAGTCTTGGTGGCATGTTTCCAAGGTTTTCATGTTATAAAATAATAAGCAATAATAAATCAAAAGGCGATTTTGTATTTGATAAATATTACAGTTGTCATATTTTAAAGATAGAATAAAAATACTCTAATTTGAAAAGAATTATTGCAAAGTGACTGTCACAGCAAATAAAATAAACTGTTTAAGGGAATAGTTGTTGTTGTTGTTAAGTGTTGTGGAGTCAGTACTGACTCATAGTGACCCTCTTTAGGATTTCCCAAGGAGTGGCTGGTGGGTTTGAACTACCAAACTTCCAGTTATTATGAATTTATTTATTGGTTCAGTTGCAAGGATTTTTGTTTTCTTTACATTGAGGTGCAACCCACACTGAAGGCTATTGTTGTTGCGGCATAGTCTTTGATCTTCATCAGTAAATATTGTAAATTGTATAATATGCATATCATAGATTTTTAATGAGTCTTCCTCCAATCTTGATGTCAATTTCTTCATATAATCCAGCTTTTCAGATTATTTGCTCAGCATATCGATTGAGTAAATGTGGTGAAATGATACAACTCTGGTGTATACCGATTTGAATTTTTCAGTTTCCCCATGTTTTGTTCCAATGACTGCCTCTTGTTCTATGTACATACTTCTCATAAGCACAATTAAGTGTTCTGCAATACCCATTCTTCACAATATTATCCATAGTTTGTTATGATCCACACAGTAGAATGCCTTTACATGGTATATAAAGGACAGGTAAACATCTTTCTTTATTTACCATGCAAAGGAGTCC
>NW_006425522.1:0-1236 GCF_000296735.1 Chrysochloris asiatica | reverse complement strand
TGATGATGAAATTGAAAAATTCTAGCAACTTCTTCAGTGTTGAGGGATGACATCAAGGACATCATACAGGAAGAAATTAAAATGCTATTAAGGAGACAAGAAAGAGGGAAAATAATAAATTGTATGTTAGAAAAGGCTCCAAAGCTTGGTCTCCAGCACAGAAATGCCAAAGCCAATAAAAGAAATGAGGAGGTTAAAGAGATGAGCAGAACATTTAAAAGTGCAGCTTGAGAAGACAAAATCAAGCATTATAAAAAAATGTGCAAAGGCTTGGCATGAGAAAACCAAAAGGAAAGAACATATTCATCATGTCTCGAGCTGATAAAACGGAAGAATTCAAGTCTCAACTTTCAATACTAAATGACTCCATGGAGAAAATATTGAATTATGCAGAAATAATCAAAAGAAGATGGAAGTAATATGCAGAGTCACTGTACCAAAAAGATATGGTTGAGATTCAACCATTTCAAGAGGTGGCATATGATCAAAATCCAATGGTATTGAAGAAAGAAGTCCAAGGTGCACTGAAGGCACTGGTAAAGCATAAGGCGATGGGAATTTATGTAATAAAAATTGAAATCTTTCAAAACACTGATGCAGCACCAAAGACACTAAAAAAAAAAATTGCAAGACAGCAAGATATGCAAAAAAATTTGAAAGACAGCTACTTGGTCAGCTTCTTTGATTGGAAGAGATCCATATTTGTGCCCATTCCAAAGAGAGGTGACCAAACATAATGCAGAAATCATTGGGTAGTATCATTAACATGGCAATCAAGTAAAATTTGTCTAAAAATAATTCAAAAACCACTGCAGGAATACATTAACAGGGAACTGCCACAGGCTCAGGCTGGATTCAGATGAGGAAATGGAATGAGGGATATCATTGCTGATGTCAGATGATCTTGGTTGAAAGCAGAGAATACAAAAAATATGTGCTTTATTGACTATGCAAAGGCTTTTGACTGAGTGAATTATGACAAGCTATGGATAACATTGAAAATAATGGGTATTCCGGAACGCTGAATTGTGCTAATGAGGAACCTGTACATAGATGAAGGGGCAGTCTTTCTGACAGAACTAGGGGATGCTGAATGGTTTAAAAGTAGAAAGGTGTGCTTCAGGGTTGTATTCTTTCAGCATACATAATCAGAATGCTGAGCAAATAATATGAGAAGATGGATTATATGAAGAAGAATGTGGCATCAGGATTAGAAGAAGACTCACTAACAACCTG
>NW_006425521.1:0-1208 GCF_000296735.1 Chrysochloris asiatica | reverse complement strand
AACCCTCACAATCCATCCTGATAAGCATTATTCACTACAGTATCACGAGTTACCCATCTGTATTTCCTTTCATCAGCTCCACCTAGACAGATTGAATAGTACCTACTGGAGATTCTGCCTTCCGCCGTGCTCCCTAGCACTAGGTTCCCTCTTGAAAGCTTGTAAGCCAGTCACTTCTTGCCTTTGTAGTCACCCCCTCCCCATTTGAGTATCCAATGCCCAAGTTGCCTGTCTCCATCCACTCTGTGTGTGTGTGGGTGTGTAAATGTTTCTTGCTGTGAGGATTTGTTCCTTCTTTTGAGTTGCTGCTCCATAGGTATAAGTAAAGTTTATCAGACTGTATCAGCTCACTCTTTTTTCTTTTTTTTTTTTTTCCCCTCTTCTTTCCTCTCCTGGTTTAGCTCCGATCATCCAGTCATCCGGTCCAGGTCACGTGGGTATCATCTGCAAGTGTGGGCACTCCTGTGCATATGCCCTCTCTTCCCGTCAGATGGTAGCTCCACTCTCCTCTTGAGTCCTCCGTGGCCATGCCACTGTCTCTGGGCCCAAGAGTCCCCAGGTCTCTTCACACTGCTTGCCAACCAGGTCCCCTACTGGGTCCACAGAAGTCCACTGAACATTGCAGGGCTTAGCTGGCCGCTTCATTGCTACTTTTACCCCACTTCCCCTCATTGGTGATGTGTGTGGTCACCAATCAGAGTGTGCATTTCCGTGATTCTTAGTCTTGGAAGGGGGTTTGCGTTGAGAGAGCCTGGCCACTTGCCTTGATTTTTCCTAGGGAAACAATTTATTTGTTCTTGTAGTAACAGCCCATCTGCCTCCATTTTTCCTATAGGTCTTTCTTTCAGGAGGTATCTTTTATACTTCTAGCCGCTTCAGGCTGGTCTGCTCATCCTTTCAAGTGGAGATTTCTCATCTCTGGAGATCTGGATGTGGTTCCAGTTTCTACCTATGGTTTTATGTATTGCAAAGGCTCCGCAGGAAACCTTTTTCACTGGGTACGCTGTAGTCCCATTTTAGGTATTCCAATCAGTCACAGGCAGAAGACGGACTTACAAGCCTTCTAGTGTGGTGTTTCAGGCTATTTCTTTCTCTCCCTCTCCAGTGTCTACTCTATATTATAATGCAAGGGAAACCAAGATTCAAACAAACAAACAGACAAACAAACTAAAAAAAACAGTCAAGCATCTTAACACGATTCCCCCCCC
>NW_006425520.1:0-1259 GCF_000296735.1 Chrysochloris asiatica | reverse complement strand
TATATATTATACATAATAAATGTATGGTTATTCACATTTTTTTTCACTTAAGGTTGAGTTTTTGTAGCTTGTGGTTTTGCAAGAATTGATCCATTTCTTCAAATTGTCTAATTCATGACCACACAATTACTAACAGTATTCTGTTCTTATCCCTTTAAATGTTGCAGAATCTGTAATGATATTCCTTGATTCATTCATAATATTAGAAACTTGCGTGTTCTTTCTATTGTTGTCAAGCCTCATGTTGTTGTTGTTGTTAAGTGCCGTCGAGTCTATTCCGACCCATAGCGACCCTGTACAGGGTTTCCGAGGGTGTAAATCTTTACGGGAGTAGAAAGCCTCATCTTTCTCCCGCGGAGCGGCTGGTAGGTTCGAACCGCTGACCTTAAGGTTCGCAGCCCGATTCGTAACTCAGACCAGTAGTTTTATAAAATAAGAGAGTAAGAAACTAAAAAGAAAGAAAAGAAATCACTCCCATAAACACAAGCTACAAGTCCCAGTTTTTTTTAATGTTAGGTTAAACAGATATAGGATTATTCTATCAAATTATGATTTTGTTTTTGTTATGTACCATGGGTCAATCAATTTGACTCACAGCCACCCCATAAGACAGAGTAGAACCGATGCATAGGACTTCCAAGGTTGTATTTACCGAAGCAGACTAACACATCTTTTGCCAGTGGGTTTGAACTGCCGACATTTTGGTTAACTCATGACAACCCCATATGATTATGTTCCTAAATGCTTACTCTTCGTTTTGGAATTGTTGAGGGCCAGCTACAAAACAGTTCACAGGTAGGCACTGGTTCACAGCCCACACACCTAGCCTTGGGCCAGATCTCTGGAACCAGCCTGGCTGAGGCACTAGGTCAGATATTGAATGTCCTGGTATGGTGCTGTGGGCTAATGAGTCAGACTGCAAAGTCATTTGAACTACATGGTCGGTGATTCAAGCTCACCAGCTGCTCCTTGGAAACCCTATACAGGGTCGCTATGGGTTGGAACCAACTCGACGGCACACAACAACAACAACAACCTTTACATCCGTAGCAACTGGTTCTTACTCTTCCCAAGGTGGCCTTATCTTCAAATTCTGAACACATTTCACTCTGACCACTATGGACACAATTCTCAAACTTCAGGTCAGCAGTTATGATAGACAGCTTGTTGTTGTTAAGTGCCGTCGAGTCGGTTCCGACCCATAGCGACCCTGTACAGGGTTTCTGAGGGTGTAAATCTTTACGGGAGTAGAAAGCCTC
>NW_006425519.1:0-1259 GCF_000296735.1 Chrysochloris asiatica | reverse complement strand
TAGGGTTTCCAAGGAGCAGCTGGTGAGCTTGAACCACTGATGTTGCAGTTCAAATGATTTTGCAGTCTGACGCATTAGCCCACAGCGCCACACACCTGAATTTGCGGACTGTCATAGATTTAATTTTATACCCCCAAAATACGTGTCTCCTAAAATGTGTTCCCCCCAAATCTGTTTCATGGTTGGGTCATGGTTTTCAGTGGTTTGGCGGTTATGTAATGATGTGCTGAGGCAGTTGTGTGATGACTCCCCATAATGTGATCTGATATCATATAAGAAGATTAACAATGGGACCCAATACCCTTAACTCCATCACAACTTTGATCCTTGATCAGAAGGAAGGGAGTTTCCCAGGGTGTGGCTCATTTTATTTAAGCTGAAACATCTTTTATCTTACAGAGATAAAAGGAGAAATGAGCAAAGAAAAAGGGATCTACTGTCACCAAGAAGGACTTGTGGTGTGGCACTGTAGGATAAGTACTGGACTTTGAATCAAAATGTTGATCAGCTGTTCCTCGGAAACCCTGTACAGGGTCACTATGAGTCAGAACGTCTTGACAGCACTTATCAACACCAACACTAACACCAAGAAAGAAGAGCCAAGAGTGGAGTGTGTCCTTTGGGCCTGAGATCCCTGCACTGTGAAGCTTCTAGCTCCAGAGAGAGACTGATGCCAAGATGCATGGAGATCTCCAAGGGATACTGGGTGCACAGATGCTGAACGGAGTCAAGGACCTTTCTCTAGAACTTAACAATAAGAGGGGCTTGGTGTGGCACTGTAGATTAAGTACTGGACTACTAACTGCAAGGTTGGTGATACAAACCCACCAGTCACTTCTCAGAAACCCTATACAGGGTTGCTATAAGATGGAACTAACTGAACACAACAAAACAATGGAAAAAATGACATAAAAGATCCGAGCAGAGGGTTTCAAAAGGCAACTCAAGAATACAAACTCAAATATCATAATGAAATTATAATAATGAAAGTACTGGAATTAGAAAACCAAAAGGAAAGAACATGCTTAGAATTTCTTCATAAAAGAACTGAGGAAAAAATTTAACCCTTGGGATGCAATATTGAAGGATTCTGTAAGTAAGAACTGTATGCTGAGCAAATAATTTGAGAAGCTGAGTTATATAAAGAAAAAAATGGCATCAGGATCAGAGAGAAGACTCATTAACAACCTGCAATATGCAGATGATACAACCTTGCTTGCTGAAAGTGAAGAGGATTTAAATACTTACTGATGAAGATC
>NW_006425518.1:0-1259 GCF_000296735.1 Chrysochloris asiatica | reverse complement strand
AGTGTAGATATTGTTTGCTATAACCAAAATGAAACAAGACTCATACTCTAAAGTCTACAGCTCCTGATGAAAATATGTCATGGTAGAAGTCAAAATGTATAGGTCTGGGAGCAAAGGGAATTTTTTGTAAATTCTTCTAGCATTTTCTTACTAAAACTAATACTGAGACTCATATTACCCCATTTTATGAGTTTGTGTTTGTAAAGCAAAAATGTTGTTAATATGTTGCTATTGCTGTGTGCCTTTGAGATTTTTTCCAATTCATACAGGCCCTATGCACAATAGAATGGAACACTGCCCGCTCCTGTGCCATCCTCACAACTGTTGTTATATTTGAACTCATGGTTGCTTTCACTTTATTAGTCCATCTCATAGGGGTATTCCTCTTTACCTCTGAGTCTTCATTTTACCAAACATGATGTCCTTCTTCAGGGACTGTTGTTGTTGTCAAGTGCAGTCGAGTCGATTCCGACTTATAGTGACCCTGTATAGGGTTTCCAAAGAGCAGTTGGTGAGCTTGAACCGCCGACCTTGAGGTTCAAATGGCTTTGCGGTCTGGCGCATTGACCCACAGCGCCACACCAGGACTCCGTGTCCCTCCTAATAACATGTCCAAAGTATGAGAGATGATATCTCACCATCCTTGCTTCAAAGGAACATTCTGGTTGTACTTCTTCTTAGACATGTTTTCTCTTCTGGCAATCCATGTTGTTGTTGTTATGTGCCGTGGAGTCGATTCCGACTCATAGTGACTCTATACAGGGTTTCTGAGGCTGTAAATCTTTACGGGAGCAGAACGCCTCATCTTTCTCCTGCGAAACAGCTGGTAGTTTCGAACTGCTGACCCTGAGGTTCGCAGCCCGATTTGCAACCACTATGCTCTCTAGCACCATAATTTAAATGCACTGATTATTCTTTGGTATTCTTTTACATTGCCCAACTTTCATATGCATGTGAGGGGATTAAAAGCATGGGGCTTGAGTCACAATGACTCACAATTTGTCCCCAAGATGATAATTAGCACATGGTAATAATCTCTACCTTTGGTACTGTTATATATGTTAATACCAGACAATATCTAAAAACAGTGTCTGAAGGAGGATTCTTCAGCTTCCAAGCAAAATGAGAATCTTGTAGAACTTTTTGATATGCCTAATAGTCCTCTGGTAGCGTAGTGGTTACGAATCGGGCTGCGAACCTTAAGGTCAGCGGTTCGAAACTACCAGCCGCTCCGCGGGAGAAAGATGAGGCTTTCTACT
>NW_006425517.1:0-1200 GCF_000296735.1 Chrysochloris asiatica | reverse complement strand
CTTCAAAATGGATTACATCTCAATGTCAAGAAAACAAAAATCCTCACCACTGGACCAATAAACAACATTCTTATCAATGGAGAAAAGATTGAAGCTGTCAAGGACTTTATTCTTCTTGGATCAACTATCAACACTCGCAGAAGCAGCAGTCAAGAGATCAGACGAAGTATTGCATTGGGCAATTCTGCTGCACAGGAACTTTTTAAAGTATTGAAGAGCAGAGATGTCAGCTTGAGGACTAAGGTGCGCTTGACCCAGGCCATGGTGTTTTTAATAGCCTCATATGGATGTGAAAGCTGGACAGTGAGTAAGGAAGATCGTAGAAGAATTGATGCCTTTGAGTTGTGGTGATGGAGGAGAATACTGAAAGTGCCATGGACTGCCAAAAGAACCAATAGATCTGTTTTGGAAGAAGTGCAGCCAGAGTGCTCCTTGGAGGCCAGGATGACAAAGCTTAGTCTCTCATACTTTGGACATATTGTCTGGAGGAAATAGTCACTGGAGAAGGATGTCATGCTGGGTAAGTTGGAGGGTCAGAGAAAAAGAGGAAGACCCCTAACGAGATGGATTGTTCAGGTGGCATCATGGATGGACTAAAGTGTGGCAGCGGTAGTGTGGTTGGCCCAGGATCGGATATTTTTTCATTCTGCTGTGCATGGGATCGCTATGAGTTAGTTCCGACTCGATGGCATCTGACAACAACAGCTTTAGCTTTTTAAAAAACACACAAACAAAAAACCCACTCAGGCATATATAATAATTTACATCTCCAATGGGCACATTCTGCAAGTCTGGTCCTAGCCACCAGTTCTTAGTCCTTCTCTTCTTGGTTGTTGAATCTAGAGTCCTCAGCCACTCCCCCTCTCTAGGTTCCCATCTCTGCCTCCATCTCTGGTGCTGCTGATTCTCTGGATAAAGTCCCGCATTCTATTTGTGCGTTCCTCTCTTGATGGTCCTAGGGTCCTCTGTTTCTGGACTGTAAGTTTAATCATTCCCCTTTTTTTGCTACAAAACTTCTACCTTTACAAGTGTGACAGCTGTGATTAGTCATGATTGTCGGGGACTGGCCTCTACATAGGGGTTCGGTTCATGAGGTGGAGATACCTGGCGGCGATAGAGATAGCAAAAGAGACACAGAGACAAAACCAGAGAGACAAAGAGGCACCCAAAAACCGGGGTGGATACATCACTGGTGGGCAG
>NW_006425516.1:0-1251 GCF_000296735.1 Chrysochloris asiatica | reverse complement strand
TACCAAAGGCAGTGTTTCCATCTCTTTGGTGTGGCACTGTGGGTTAATGCACTGGACTGAAAAGTCAGTTTGAACCGCAAGGTCGGCAGTTCAAGCTCACCAGTCACTCCTTGGAAACCCTATATAGGGTCGCTGTGGGTCAGAACCTACTCGATGACACTTAACAATAACAACAACCCTTCCATAAAGAATTCTGCACCACATTAAAATTGCAGTTTTGACATCCTCAAGGGGCTCAAATCATGATCCTTTTAAATGGTTTATGGGTTTGAGGGAAAAAAAGAAGCCTGAAGGGAGCAAGATCAAGCCAGTAGGGTGGATGGGGTAAGGTTTCCTAAGAAAATTCTCTTGGTTAGCACTTGCTACCCTCACAAAATCAGAGGTGCATTGTTGTAATGGGGAAAAAAATTCTTGGTACAACTTTTATGACCTTTTTCTTATCAATGCAGTTTTTAATTTTCTTAAAACTTCTTCTTAATAGCCTATGTGGCCATCCTTTGTCCTTCAAGAAAATCTACCAAGATTACCCATTTTGGAATCCTCCCAAAAACCAGTGGCCAAAACCTTCTCTCTGCCTTGACTGTATCTGACGCAGCAGCTCACCTTGGAAGCACTGTTCTGACGGAACCTTTTTTTTTTGAAGGCACCCCAAGGAGACTAAGACGAGTGCATTACTGAAAGAACTTGTCTGCAGCTAGCCACTGATCACAGAAATGTGTTCAAACCCATTTTGTTTGGAATGTATGACTGGAACCCTAGTAGCAATACTTTTTAACTGTATTTGTAAATTGCTTAAATGTAGTATTTCATATATGAATACTAATTACAAAATGGACTCCTGGTGTGGCACTGTAGGATAAGCGCTGGACTGTGAACCACAAGGTCTGTGGTTCAAACCCACCAGCTCCTCCTCAGAATCGACTCAATGGCACTTAAGAACAACCACAATAACAAAACTGGCTTGTAAAACTTTCCTACTTTGGATTGCAATAGTAATTAGTTACATTACTAGTAACGTTTTTATTTTTCCTTTAATTATTTCTTTATTTTCAAAAAAGTTAGTGATCTAGGTTCACAAATACTGGTGGTGATGTGCTGTTGAGTGTGATTAATGGCCCAACATGTAATCCACTACAGAACCAGGGCTCCTGACAAATACTATTTAACAAAATGTTATAGGTAAAAGACCAGAAAATGCGAAGACATCAGCAACTATAAAAGCACCAGCAGCTTAGAAAACAGCAGCTTGTG
>NW_006425515.1:0-1219 GCF_000296735.1 Chrysochloris asiatica | reverse complement strand
ATTTTGGGTAGCCAATGTCCATGTTGCCCATCCCTGTCTACTCTGTGTATGGAGGGGGTGGTAATGATCCCTGCTGCAAAGATTTGTTCCCTCTTTTGAGCTACTGTATCCATAGGTGTAGGTCAAGTTCATCAAATTGTATCAGATTACTCTTTTGTTCCTCTTCTTTCTTCTTCTAGTTGAGCTCTGATCATCCAGTCATTGAAGCCAGGTCAAGTGGGTATTATCTGCAAGTGTGGGTGTTCTTGTGCATATGCCCTCTCTTCTTATCCACTAGACACTTCACCCTCCACGCCAGTCCTCCATGGCTATGTCACTGACTCTGGGCCCAAGAGTCCCGTGGTCTTGCCACACTGCTGACCGACCAGGTCTCCACCCGGGTTCACAGGAGTCTATTGAACGTTGTAGGGCTTAGCTCGCAGCTTCATTGCTGTTTTTCCCTCACTTCCCCTTGTCGGTGGCGAACGTGGTCACCCATCAGATCATGTATTGCCATTGAATCTTAGTCTTGGAAGGGGGTTTACTCTGAGGGGGCCCGACCCCTTGCCTTGATGTCTCCTGTGCTGGCAACTTGCTTGTTCGTGTAGTCATTGGTCGGTCTGTTTTGTATTTTTCCTGTCAGTCTTTCTTTCAAGCGATATCTTCTGTTCTTCTAGCTGCTCCAGGCTGGTCTGCCCATCCTCTCAGGGGGAAATTTCCCACCTCAGAAGATTCTGGATGCAGTTCAGGCTTCCACCTATGGTCTTATGTAATGCAGAGGCTCTGCAGGCAGCCTCCTTCACTGGGCACGTTGTAGCCCCATTTTAGGTATTCCAGTCAGTTATAGGCAGAAGACGGACTTAGAAGCTTTCTATGGTGATATTTCTGGCTTTTCCTTTTTCTCCCCTTCCAGTGTCTATTTTATAACGTAATGCAAGGAATACCAAGATTCAGTAGACCGCCAAGCATCTTAACATTATTTCCCCATTTTCCCCTATTCCAACCATGTCTCACTCCATGTACCCCCTCACCCTGTTGTTCCAAGGTTGTATATACGTAATTATTTACCTGTGTCCCACTTAGCCCATGTGAACCTGCCTAATTGTTCTCCCCTCTGCTTTGTTCTTCCATTCCCCTCTCTCCCTTTGTCTATTGTCCCCCTCCCCAGCACCCTAACTAACCTGTGTCTATTCCGTGCCCTGTGCTCTACCTTTCCATCCCTCCCCTCACCCCACCCCCA
>NW_006425514.1:0-1259 GCF_000296735.1 Chrysochloris asiatica | reverse complement strand
TTCACGACTGCATCAGCCAAGCACTGGTCCCACTTCCTGCTGAGCTCTGAATCCCGACATATTCTCCACCCACACAGCTCCAGCTCTCCTATATATCTGATTTTTGTCATCTTTTTTTTCCAGATATTATTTCTAATAGTAGTCAAGAGTTCTTTTAAGATAATTTATTTCTATTTACTCATTTCTATTTTTATTTTAATGTATTTTATTTTTTATTTTTGTCAGAAGCTACGTGTTGACAATTTCATAAGAACACAGTGTTATTAATTTGTCTCTTTCGTGAGTGCTTAAAAACAGAGAAAAAAAACTATCTTAAAACTTACTGCTGAATGAAGGGGAAATTTGTGATATTGCCTTAAGCCACAGAGCAGAAACAAAGATAGTTCCTCTCTGGATGAGACCACCTTCATTCTGGACCTCAAAGAATTTCTACAACTGAAGTTCCAACAAAATGAATAGCGTGGTATTCAATATCACAAAACACAGAAGAACACAAAATGCAATGTGTGAGAGAATAAGGCAAAGCAAGAAGAGAATTCAGATACCATGAAATATCTCAGAAATTAGAATCATGGCTCATAATGTAAAGTTATGTTTAATATCCTTAAATAAATGGAGGAGATGCTTGAAAATAAACTGTGAAGTATGCTCAAACAAATTTGAAGAATTAGAACCAAACAGAACTTTCAGAAAGGAAAAAAAAAATTGAATAATTGAAACTAAACCCTCAATGACTGGCTAACAGCAAATGAATAACAGAGATTAATTTGAGAGACATAGTGAAGTGAAAGTGGAAACTGAAGGACTTATCCCAAATAAAGCACATAGATACAAAGAGACTGAAAATATGTAAACTAAGTCAAGAGGTCTAAAGTATGGAATAGGAAGGTCCAACATAGAACATATTATTAGAATCCCTGAAGGAGAAAAGAAAGGAAAGGCTTACTGGAGAAATGACAGCTAAGCACTTTCTAGAACTGATAAATTACTCTTATCCACTGATTTTAAAAAAGAGCAAGAAAGAAAGGCTAGATAAAGAAAAATACAAACTTACACATGTAATCTAACAAAATACCAAAAACACAAGCCAATCTTAAAAGCAATCAGGAACTAAAAACAACTTAATCTCAAAGGAGCAAAAATTAAATCACAAGTGTCATCTCAATAGAAACTAGAATATATTGGGTTGCTGTCATCAATAAACCGGACTTCTGGTGTGATGCTGTGGGTTAATGTGCTGGACTGCAAAGTCCATTTGA
>NW_006425513.1:0-1152 GCF_000296735.1 Chrysochloris asiatica | reverse complement strand
ACTCAAAGGCACTTAATAACAACATGCATCAACATAAATTTTCAAAACATAATAACAACATGCATCAAAACATAAAAAATTCTCAGCAAACTTCTAGCCAGTAGAATTCAGCAACATTTCCAATAAAATTATACATCATGACCAAGTTGTACTCTCTCCAGGTTACAAGGATGGTTCAGTTTTAGAAGAATCGTCACCGTAAATCAGTATAGAAATAAAAAAAGGAAGTGAACTACATGATTCTATCATATGATGCATAAAAGGCATTTAACATTCACTCTTCATAAAAACTCAACAAGTAGGAATGAAGAGAAATTCCTCAACATAATAAAGAACAAATATACAAATCTAACACCCAGAATTGCTCTCATTGGCGAGATACTGAAAGCAATCATATTGTAAACAGGAATGAGAGTAGGATGGTCCTCATCACCACTCCAATTGTATTGGAACCTTTGCCAGAGCTCTAAGGCAAGGCAAGGAAATTGAAGGCATCCAAATCAGCAAAGAAGTAAAAGTTTATTTGCAGAACATATGACCTTATACTCAGAAATTGTCAAAGTCTCAGCAAGAAAATTATTGGAACTCATTGAAGGATTCAGCAAAGTGACAGAGTGTAGGATCAGTGTATAAAAATCAGTTGATTGCTATATACTAATAAAGACAGCTCTGAAAAGGAAACTGAAAGGACAATACCTTTTACAATTAGCATCCAAAAGATGAAATACTTACGAGTAAAGTTAACCACAGAAACAAAAGACTTATATGTAGAAAATTACAAAACACTATTACATGAAAACAAAAGAGGTTCATAGAAACGGAAGAATATACCATTGTTTTCAATAGGAAGACTTAACATTGTGAAAATGTCAAAACAATTTACAGAGGTGTTTTTTTCAGAAAAATATTCAGGCTAAGTTACTAATATGGACAACAAAACCCTATTGAGGTCCTAAACCAGATCTTTCTTGCCCCCAGACTGACCCTCATAATCAATGTTTTCACTTGCAACAATTATGGCACCTCAGAGCTTTCATCACAAGGGAATTAGAGAGACAGTTTCACACTTAAGATGTTTACTTTCCTCAGGAATCCACTAGAGTCTGAGCTCCATGAGGTCAGTGAAAACACCTGTCCCAATCCCAAAGTCTT
>NW_006425512.1:0-1214 GCF_000296735.1 Chrysochloris asiatica | reverse complement strand
TGTCATTATGGCCAACCCTACTTTGAGTAGGCATTTTTTCTCACAATCGCTTTCTGAGTGCCCTCCCACCTTCCAGTCCTATATCTGACAATGTTTCTCTGCTATGCATAGAGTTTTCAGTGCATTGACCTAGAGATGAGAGAAAGAAGAGGAAGGGCTGGTTGGTCCAAAGTGTAGTGAGACCTGAGGACACTTGAGCCCATAGACAAGAACATAGCCACAGAAGGCTAGAGCTGACAGTGAAGCATCCAGCTGATATGAAGTGAGGGGAGATACACAAGAACACCCAAACTTGCAGACAGTGCCCATTTGACATAGCCTCGATAGCTTGATAATCAGAACCCGGGTAGAGGACGATTACAAAAAGTAAAATAAAATAAACTTTTTTTGATAAAGGAAACAAGGGTAAATAGCTACAAATTGATGAACCTGACCTATACTCATGGAGGTAATAACTCTAAATACCAACAGAGAAGGAAGGAATCTTCACATCAAGTATCAATGCTATCTCCTCTATATACAGGGTAGATAGGAACGGGCAACTTAGACCTTGGCTACCTAAAATGAGGGGGCGATAAAGGCACAAAGTTGACTGGTTTACAAGGTTTCAAGAGGGAGTTTAGTTAAGAGAATGGGGGGAGGGGAGAAAGAATCCCCACTGAATGGTTTTCATCTTGTCTAGATGTGTCTGGTGAAGAGAGGGACATAAGATTTGTATGATTCAATAGTGAATAATTGTTATCATGATTAATTGCGACTGTCACAATTATAAAGGTAGAAGCTTTGTAACAAAAACAGGGGAGTGGTTAATCTTACAGTTCAGAAACAGAGGACTCTAGGTCCATCAAGGGAGAAGAGCACAAGCAGAATGCAGGACCTTATCCAGAGAAGCAGAGGCAGAGATGGGGACATAGAGAGAGGGAGCAGCTAAAGCCTAGATTCATGGGAAGAGAGTGACTAAGAGCCAGTGGACAGGAGGCAGACTTGCAGAATATGCCCTTTAGAGGTGTAATTATCATATATGCCTGAGTGGTTTTGTTGTTGTTGTTGTTGTTGTTTGTTTGTTTTTTAAGCAAAAGTGAATAGAGAGAGGACTCTAGACTCATGGAAAAAGCGGGACTGAGAGCCAGCGGCCAGGAGGCAGGCTTGCAGAATATGCCCTTTGGTTGTTTAAATTACTATATATTCCTGAGTGTTTCTGTTTACATTTCCCC
>NW_006425511.1:0-1259 GCF_000296735.1 Chrysochloris asiatica | reverse complement strand
TTGGGGACATAGATATTTATTATAGTTATGCCCTCTTGTCCAACTGACCCCTTAATCATGGTATAATGTCCTTCTTGGTCTCTTATGCTGGTTTTTGTCTTAAACTTTATTTTATCTATTTAATATTGCTACTCCTGCTTGTTTTTGAATGCCATTAGCTTGATATATTTTTTCCACCCTTTGATTTTTACCCTATTTCTGCCTTTGTGTGTAAGATGTGCCTCTTGTAGAGATCATATTGAAGGATCTATTTTATTTTTCATTCTGTTACTCTCTTTATCTCTTGTCTCATTCATTTAACCCACTGACATTCAGTATAATTATTATAGGTATGAATTGACTGCTGTGATTTTGTACGTGTTTTTTTTTGTTTTGTTTTGTTTTTTGGCGTCTTGTTACACATAATTTTCTGCATTGGGTTCATTTCGTTTGTAGGTTTTCTGATCATTTTCTTTTCTTGAAAACCCTATATATGGTTGCTATGAGCCAGAATTAACTTGATGGCAATGGGTTTAGTTGTGTTTTTAATGACCAATGAGAGAATCTTTTACATAAAGCAAAAGTTTAATTTACATGTAGAAAATACACAAATCTGAAGAGTACAACTCAATGAAGTTAAATGATGATGTCCGTGGAGTCCATTCAGACTCATAGCAACCGTGTATAGGGTTTATGAGGCTGTAAATCTTTACAGGAGCAGAAAGCCTCATTTTTATTCCTATGGAACCCCTGGTAGTTTCAAATGAACAGCCCTTGCGGTTAGCAGTCCGACTCATAACCACTATGTTACCAGAGCTTCTTAATAAAGTTATATAAAAAGATATAAAATATAGTCATTATGTATTTTTTACTTGTCTTTAAACTTACTGCCATTACTTGTCTGTCAGTTTGTCATACTGTGGTGGCTTGTGAGTTGCTGTGATTCTGGAAGCTATGCCATGGGTATTCTAAATATCAGCAGGGTTACCCATGGTGGACAGGTTTCAAATGAGCTTCCAGACAAAGGCAGACTAGAAAGAAGGAGTGGCAAACTACTTCCGAATATTTAGTCATTGAAAACCTTTTGAATTGTCAGATATAGTGCTGGAAAATGAGTCCCTCACGTTGGAAGTCACTCAAAATGCAACGGGAAGAGCTGCCTCGTTAAAGTAGAGGTGATGTGATGATGCAAATGGAGTAAAGTCTGTGGAACCTTCATTTGCTAATGGGGCACAACTCAAAGAGAAACAGCTGTAAACATCCATTAATAATCAGAACAT
>NW_006425510.1:0-1259 GCF_000296735.1 Chrysochloris asiatica | reverse complement strand
GCTACAAGACAGATGAGTCCAAAATGTCCATATACAGAGAGCTAGCTACATGGCAGGGTAGTGCAACATTTCCATATACAGAGTTCAGGCTACATGGAAGATGAGTCCAAAGTGTTCATATACTGAGAGCTGGCTACATGTCAGAGTAGTCCAACATGTGCATACAAAGAGTTCTAGCTACCTGGTTAATGAGTTCAACATGTATATATACTGATAGCTAGCTACATGGAAGACAAGTCCAATATATTCATATACAGAGACTTGCCTACTTGGCAGATCAGTCCAAAATATTAATGCACAGAGAGCTTGCTAAATGTCAGACAAGTCGAAAATATCCACATACAGAGAGCTAGCTATATGGCAGGGTAGTGCCCATTTCCATATACAGAGTTAAAGCTATATGGAAGATGTGTCCAAAGTGTTCATATACTGAGAGCTGGCTACATGTCAGAGTAGTCCAACATGTGCATACAAAGAGTTCTAGCTACCTGGTTAATGAGTTCAATATGTCCATATATTGAGAGCTAGCTACATGGAAGAAAAGTCCAATATGTTCATATACAGAGAGCTACCTACTTGGTAGATCAGTCAACATACCCATGTACAGAGAGCTAGAACCATGGCAGACGAGTCCAAAATATTTATATACAGAGAGCTATCAACATGGCAGGGTAGTGCAACATTTTCATATACAGATTTCTAGCTACGTGGCAGACGTGTTCAACGTGTCCATGTACTGTGAGTTACCTACTTGGCAGATCGTTCCAACATATCCATGTACAGAGAGCTAGCTACACGGCAGTCTAGTCCAAAATGTCCATATACAAAGAACTAGCTACATGGCAGGGTAGTGCACATTTCCATATACAGAGTTCCAGCTACAAGGCAGAAAGTGTCCAACTTGTCCATATAGAGACAGCTAGCTACATGACAGAGTAGTGCAACCTTTCCATATACAAAGTTCTAGCTACATGGCAGATTTGTCCAACGTGTCCATATACTGAGAGCTACCTACATGTTAGATTAGTCCAACATGTCCATATACAGGTTACTATTTACATGACACATGAGTATATCTTGTCCATATACTGAGTGCTAGCTACATTGCAGATATGGCCAAGATGTCCATATGCTGAGAGCTAGCTACATGGCAGACAAGTACAATATGTTCATATTCAAAGAGCTACCTACTTGTCAGATCAGTCCAACATATCCATGAACAGAGAGCAAGCTACATGGCAGAGTAGTCCAACATGTCC
>NW_006425509.1:0-1219 GCF_000296735.1 Chrysochloris asiatica | reverse complement strand
CCTGTGCACTGGAAAAGAATGTGTATTATGCAATTTTTGGGTTGAATGCTCTGTACACATCTATGAGGTCCAGTTGACTGATTGTGTTGTTTAGTTCTTCTGTGTCTTTGTCAAGTTTCTTTCTGGTTGTTCTATCCATTTTTGAAAGCAGTGTATTAAAATCACCTACTATTATTCTAGATTAGTCTATTTCTTCAAATTTATTAGAGTTTGCTTTATATATTTTGGAGCTCTTTCATTGGGAGCGTAGATATTTATAATGGTTATGTCATCTTGTTCAATTGTCCCTTTAATCATGAGATAATGTCCATCTTTATTTATTATGCTGGTTTTTTCCTTAAAGGTTATTTTATCAGAAATTAGTACTGCCACTCCTGTTTGTTTTTTATTGCAATTAGCTTGGTATATTTTTTCCCATCCTTTATCTTTTAATCTGTTATTGTCTCTGTGTGTGAGATGTGTCTCTTGCAGACAGCATATTGAAGGATCTTGTTTTCTTATACATTCTGCCACCCTCCGTGCCTTAACAGGTGCATTTAATCCCTTTACATTCAGTATAATTATCGATAGGTAATGATTAATTACAGCCATTATGTTTGTTTGTTTTTTGTGGTATTGCTGTTTTCTTTGTTCTGTGTGTCTTCCTTTGTTGTTTTCATATTTTTTTGTGTTCTTTCTTGTGAGTTTCCTCATAATTTTAATGTTTCCATGTTCTTCTTGGGTTTTCATTCTCTTTGTATGTAGTGAAGTGTTAATTTTCATTGAGGTTGCTGTATAGTCCATTAACTTTTCTCTCCATTTAGTGCAGTCTATTTTATCCTGTAACCTACCTGACCGTCTCACCATCTGGATCTGTGTTCCTTCCTGTTTACCTTCTTTTACATTGTACTTGTTTTGATCATAGACTGACCTCCCAGATTCTCTGGGTTTGTTCTTATAGTTTTGTTCTGTTCTCGACTCTTCTTTCTGTTGACTTAATTCTGGAAGGTGCTGCCACGCATGCCAATCTCTGGTTGTTATCTGTTCTTGTTGGTTCTCAGTCCACAGAACTTCCTTTAGGATGTTTTGTAGAAAAGAGTTGGCTTTGGCAAAATCCCTTAGTTTCTGTTTATCCTGGAATGTTTTGATACACAGTCATATTTGATTGATAGCTTTTCTGGATTAAGGACTCTTGGTTGGCAATATTTTTCTTTCAGGGTTTTATATATGTCTCCCCATT
>NW_006425508.1:0-1259 GCF_000296735.1 Chrysochloris asiatica | reverse complement strand
TCCAAGAAGAATGAAGTTCTTGACAACTTCAAACTTTTCTCCATTGATAAGAATGTTGTTTATTTGTCCAGTGGTGAGGAATTTTGTTTTCTTTACATTGAGATGCAATCCATACCAAAGGCTGTGCTTTTTAATCTTCATCAGTAAATGTTTTAAGTCCTCTTCACTTTCAGCTAGCAAGGTTGTATCATTTGCATATCCCAGGTTGCTAACAAGTCTTCCTTCAATTCTGATGCCAGGTTTTTCTTCATATAACCCAGTTCCTCGGATTATTTGCTCAGCATATAGGTTGAATAAGTATGGTGAAAGAATACAACCTTGTTGCACACCTTTTTCATTTTAGTTCCCATGTTCTGTTTGAACAACTGTCTCTTGGTCCAGGTATAGATTCCTTATGAGCACAATTAATGAATTCCGAAATACTCATACTTCTCAATGTTGTCCATAGCTTTTCATGATCCACACAAATGAAAGCCTTTGCATAGTCAATAATGTACAGGTAAACGTCTTTCTGATATTCTCTGCTTTCAGCCAAGATCCATCAGACATCAGAAATGATATCCCTCGTTCCACGGCCTCTTCTGAATCTTGATTGAACCTCTGGAAGTTTTCTGTCAATGTATGCTTGCTGCAATTTCTGCATTACATTTAGTAACACTTTACCCGCGTGGGATATCAAAGAGATTTTCTGATGATTTCCGCATTCTGTTGGGTCACCTCTCCTTAGAATGGGCACAAATAGGGATCTCTTCCAATCAGCCAGCCAGATAGTTGTCTTTCAAATCATGGCAGAGATCAGTGAGTGCCTCCTGTGCCACCTCACTTTCTTGAAAGATTTCAATTTTTATCCCATCAATTTCTGGTGCCTTGTTCTTTGCCAATTCCTTCAATGCACCTTGGACTTCCTCCTTCAGCATCATTGGCTCTTGATCATATGCTAACTCTTGAAATGGCTGAATATGAACCATTTCTTTTTAGTACAGTGACTCTGTGTATTCCTTCCATCTTCTCTTGATGCTTCCTGCATCATTAAGTAATTTGCCCAGAGTATCTTTCAATAACGAAAGTCGAGGCTTGAATTTTTTCTTCAGTTCCCCCAGCTTGAGAAGTGCTGAGCGTGTTCTTCCTTTTCGGTTTTCTGATTCCATATCTTTGCACATTTTGTTGCAATATTTGGCTTAACCTTCTCGAGCTGATCTTTGAAATTTTACGTTCAGCTCTCGGACCTCCTCATTTCTTCCATTTGCTTTAGCATCTCT
>NW_006425507.1:0-1259 GCF_000296735.1 Chrysochloris asiatica | reverse complement strand
TGAAAGGATACAACTCTAGCACATACCTTTCCTGATTTTATCCATTCAATAGCCCCTTGTTTTGTTTGAATGACTGACTGCCTGTTGGTCTATATGGACATTACTCATGAGCACAAATAAGTGTTCTGGAATTCTTATTTTTTGTAATGTTATCCATAGCTTGTCATGATCAGTAAAGCACAAGTAGACAGTAAAGCACAAGTAGACCTCAGTCTAGTATCTTCTGTTTTTATCATTATATATAAGATTTTTCTATTATATATAAGAAAATTAAAATCCTGCATTCAAATTACATGTGCTTCTCCATATATATTTGCACTTTGTTATAATTATCACCATGAAACACAAAACATAAACCCCACATATCTTTTGAACCCAGGGAAGATGACAGTATAAATAGCTATTTATCTGTAATTTTCTTTAATTATAAGAGTGGGATACATTTGTAAACCTATTTAAAGTTTTTCTAATTCTCTTAGTTTTCTCATCACCTCACTGACTACTCTTTACTTAGTCTTCCTTTTTTACTCCTTTACACAAACTTGTCATTTTGACGTTCCCAGGGTTCTGTCCAGAGTTCTTTTCTCTTCTCTCTACAAATTCTCTTTCAGTGATCTCATCCATTTGCATGTTTTGAAATCTTATCTATTAAAAACTGATCAGCCTTAATTGTACCTGGAGTTCCAGACTCATATAGCCAACTGCCCACCTGATATATCTACATAGATGCCAAAAAGAGATCTCGAACCCAACATAGTCCAAATTCTTACTTTCTTATTCCTCATTCCTGCTCCTCACATATTTTCCTCATATTAAGAAACACCACATTGAATCCTTTCCACAAATGACTTGAGCCAAAGCCTCAAGTTATATTTCATTATGCTGTCTCTGTCACAATAACTCATCCTATCTATCAATTAATTCTTTGGACATAACTTCCTAGACAGTATTCCTACTTCAAAATTTGCAATCATACAATCCATTTTTCTTGTTGACTCAGAGTGATTATTTCATACCTACCCACTGTATTTAGCTCTCTAATCACTATCGATCACAATTAGAATGAAATCTATTTTTTGTTCCCTGATTTGGAAATTCCGTCTAGATCCTGTTCATTTTTACTTCTCTAATTTGTACTCTTTAAGTTTTGATGTCAATCTTGATACAATCCTTGATATAATCAAGATACAATCAAGATGTTCTCTCCAAATCCTATCAACCCTGATACAATCAAGATAAGCTCTCCCAAGATGGTGGCT
>NW_006425506.1:0-1200 GCF_000296735.1 Chrysochloris asiatica | reverse complement strand
CCCCCCCCATTTTAGGTAGCCAATGTCTATGTTGCCCATCCCTGTCAACCCTGTGTACCGAGGGGGTGGGAGTGATCTGCTCTGTAACAATTTGTTCCCTTTCTTGAGCTACTACATCCATAAGTATAGGTAAAATTCATCAAATTGTAGCAGGTTACTCATTTTTTTCCCCCTCTTCTTTCTTCTTCTAGTCAAGTTCTGATCATTCAGCCATCGAAGCCAGGTCAAGTGGGTACTATCTGCAAGTATGGGTGTTCTTTTGCATCTCTCCTAACTTCATATCAGCTGGATGCTTCATTCTCCGCTCTAGTCCTCTGTGACTATGTCACTGCCTCTGGGCCCAGGAGTCCCTGGGTCTTGACATACTGCTTAGCCATCCAAGTCTCTACCTAGGTTCTCAGGGGTCTATTGAATGTGGTCGGGCTTAGCTTGCAACTTCATTGCTGTTTTGCCCCCTCTTCCCCTTATTGGTGACCAGCGTGGTCACCAGCCAGATCACGTGCCTGCTCATGTATTCCCCGTGAGTCTCAGTCTTGGACGAGAGTTTGCTCTGAGGGGTCTTGACCAATTGTTTTGATGGCTCTGGGGCGAACAGCTTACTTGTTTTTGTAATAATCAATCAAACTGCCATTATTGTTTTGGATTTTTCCTGCCAGCCTTTCTTTCATAAAAGATCATCTGTTCTTCTAGCCGCTCCAGGCTGGTCTACTTGTCCTTTCCAGTGGAAATTTCCTACCTCACTTGGTTCTGGATAGGGTTCTGGATTCCACCTATGGTCTTGTGCAATGTAAAGGCTCCATAGGAAGCCTCTTTCACTGGGCAACTTCTAGCCCCCTTTAAGGTATTCCTATCAGTTATAGGCTGAAGACAGATTTACAAGCTTTCTGTAGTGATGATTTTGGCTATTCCTTTCTTCCATCAAGCGTCTATTTTACAATGGCAGGCAAGGGAAACCAAGACTCAAAAGACAACCAAGCATCTCAACACTATTCCCCTCTTTTACCCCTTCAAACCATGCCTCAATCCCTGTATCCTGGAGCCCTGTTGTTCCAAGGTTGTACATACATCATCATTTATCTCTGTCCCACTTAGCCCATGTGAACCTGCCTAACTGTTCTCCCATTATCCTTGTTCTTCCATTCCCCTCCCACTTCTTGTGTATTGCCCCCTGCTCCTCACAAGCTATCCTGTGTCTATTCC
>NW_006425505.1:0-1217 GCF_000296735.1 Chrysochloris asiatica | reverse complement strand
AGGCCAACATAAAGCTCCCGAAGTGGTACTCCAATGTTTCAGAGAATAACTATAAGCTCCCTCTTGTCCTCCATCCTTAACCATCTTAAATCAGCTTGATGTTTGGATGTCTTCAGTTTCCATTCTGTTATCTCATACATTGTGTTTACTGAATAAGATGAGCTAAGAATTATACTAAAGAGCACTGAATGTTTTAAAAAAAATAAAGGAATTTTTAAAATATTTTTCTCAGATGAGAAATTCAATTTCAGTCAAATTTCAGGAAGCCCCTCTCCTTGCTTATAATAATTTGTTACACCTGATCACTTAGGTAGTGCATACTATTTGGAGAAAAGCTCTGGTCTTCAAGTCCACATTGGTTTCTAAGGATATACTCATAAGACACACTTGCAACATCCCTTGAATGTAAAAGGCACTTCAGTTTTCCTGTAAAACTTGAATACTAGATGTCCGCTAGAGATGGATCTAGGCTTGAAGTGTCTAGTCACATAGACAAGCTATACTGCCTCCACCCTCAGTTTGTACCGTCTCCCCCAGAACACTGAAGAAATGTGGGTTACTGAAGAAATGTGGGTAATTTTTTCTCCATTTATAAAACATTCAAGAAAATGTCAAAAGTACCTTCAGACTATTCTCCAGTTATTAAAAGGGTAAAGAAGTTAACTAAAACTAAAATGATTCCTTTTCATCCATCAAATCTGGTCTGATTCCCCAACCTGTGTGTTTCCTCCAGTTCTATGAGAGGAAGTCAATAGATGATGCGTGAAGAAAGACGTCATTTTTCTCTTCTTTCTTTTCAGGAATAGCCAAACAAAATGGATACAAAGAAGAGAAGAATATAGAAAGGAAATTAAGTTTGGTGGTTGCCTTATAGATATTAACTGAAGAAAAATTATATTACTACAGCATCAAAGTATGTTAACTGCTGCCTGAGAAGAAAGAGAAGGGGAAGAAGGGATTGCAAGTGAATTTCAATATATGGTTCATTTTTAGGGAAGAATTAAACATGCTCCAAAAAGAGAACTTAAGAGTATTATATAAATGTGTTAATACAAAGGTAGTCATTACATTAAAAATAAAAAAAAAATAAAAATCTGCCAAAGGGAAAAAGAGGAAAGGTAAGCTCATTGTTGTTGTCAGGTGCCATCGAGTCGGAACCGACTCATAGCGACCCCATGCACAGCAGAACGAAACAATGCTCGATCCTGGGCCAACCT
>NW_006425504.1:0-1258 GCF_000296735.1 Chrysochloris asiatica | reverse complement strand
CCACAGCCTCTCCCATTTGTTTATGTTGCCAATGCCCTTTTACAAGCTACAAGGGCATAGTTGAGTAGTTGCAACAGAGACAGTATTGCTCACAAACTCTAAAATATTTAATATATAACTCTTTACAAAAAGTTCCCTAATATTGGTTTAGAAGAATTTGCCTATGAAAATCAATATAGGGAGTAGAGAAAGCACTGAATAATTGAATTAATGTTGTAAATTATTGCTATAGTAATTCACATGCATAACACTCTACTTTAAAATCAGAAAATACTCGTCTTTCAGAGTGCTGACTTCTTATTCAGAAAATATATATATATATATGGCTGATTATATAAGGCTAAACAGTAAGCAGAATATATTCCACAGAATAGAAATAGACATTGACAAACTCTCTGATTACAATTCAATACACTGAAAAACAAGAAATACAATTAGAAAACAAAATAATGCCATTACTGGGGAATTTAAAATAGATTTCTTAATTAGTACCTGTGTTAAATGAAAAATTAAAGTTGGATATTATTGGCTATTGAAAGTATAACAATAATGTAACAATTGCTTATTAGATCTTGAGTGATAAAGCAGCAGCAGTAGCTAGAGAAAAAGAATATTTTGTTTTATCTACTCAAATAGCTAACAAAGAAAGAGTAAAAATAAAATAATTCAGTACCTATGAGGTATGGAGGAGTTAAAGGATGAACAAGGTCAAGGAATAAGTCTATAAAATATAGCACTTTGTTACTCTAGTTATATATTTGATGATGCAGTAATAGAAGGCACATTGGATTAAATAAGGAATAATGTGGAGTCCTGTTGTGGTGCTACAAGGTAATGCACTGGACTCAAGGTTGGTTTGAACTGCAAGGTCGGTGGTTCAAACCCACCAGTCTCTTCTTGGAAACCCTATATAAGGTATTTGTGAGTTGGAACTGATTTGACAGCACGAAACTAGAACAAGAGCATTGTGCACCTGTTTGGATCCTTTGGCATTGTTAATGAGGCTAATTGTTTGTTGAGCTCCTCTGGATATTTTAGGTATCATATGTGACTTTTGGGAAGGCTTGTTTGATCTTTCATTAATGGGCATCCTGAAAAGGTGATTGCTGTGACCTAACTGAGAGAATGAGAGTTGACAGATGGTATGAAAATTTCATTTGCTGCAATGAGTTGAGGCTGTTCATGAGTCAATTTGACCTACTACTAGATTTTGTATAGAAAGTCCACAGCCTCTCCCATTTGTTTATGTTGCCAATGC
>NW_006425503.1:0-1260 GCF_000296735.1 Chrysochloris asiatica | reverse complement strand
CTTTCATATAAATATGATTTATAGATATTGATATTTATATGTAAGTACAGTAATCCCTTGTTTTTCTGGCACATCAGTGAGCTGATTTCTACACAAATAAATTATCTATATCATTTGAGTTTAACTGATTAAACACTAAAGCCCTAAATACTTAATATTCTAGGACAGTAGTGTTTCTAAAATCTATTAAGTATTTCCCTACCATCTGAAAAAGATTGTGGTATGCATAATTGAGACTTTGAGGAATAATTTGGCATTACTAATAGGGAAAAATGTAAGCTCCGTAAAGGCAAGGTCCATGTCTGCTTCCTTCTGCTTTGTATCCCCAGAATCTTTCATGGTACCTGGCTTATAGTAGATTTTCAATATTATTTGTTGAAAGAATGTACTTGTTATTAGTATCCCTTGAAATTTGAAGCATGCTAGTCCTTTGTAAAATGAGCACAAGCTATTTATGTCTTTGAGTTCTTAGATTTACTTTTTATACTTTTCTAACTCTCAGATGATGGCTTGTAGCCATCATTTCTTGTCATCATTCCAGTTCCCAAAGAATTAAATAATTATGATGCTCCCCAACTCAGCCCTTTCTGGGTCCATACTTTATATACTGGCTCTTTCTGAGCTTCTTAGTTGAAAATTCACTGCAAATATATCTGGTTATTGAGGAGATATGAGGGGGGTTCAAAAAGTTCATGAAAAAATTCAATTTTTCCACAAATGGAATTGCTTTAAGCCCCTCATTCTAATTTGTCAATATACCATGGCAGGGATGCAGTTTTTTCCTTTTAGTTCAACTGAGATACTGTTGGAATCTTCCAAGATGAATTTTGATAAAAACTAAGGAATCCGTCTGGAAACAGTGGAGCAGTGGTGTAATATAAGAACATAGAAATCAACTAACTTATATATCAAAGGATTCTCATCTAAACTTTGTGTTTAGATGAGGTAGCCCTGATTCCTGGAATAGCTTTGAAACTTTCTGTGTATATATTTGAATGAGTGTAAAATAAAATTTTAAATGATAGTTTTGGTGTGGGACTTTGAGATAAAGCATTGGACCACATGTTCAGTTTGAAGCATAAGATTGGTTCAAATTCACCATTCGCTTCTCAGAAACCCTCTACAAGGTCACTATAAATAGGAACCAACTCAACGGCACTTAACAGCAACAATACTTCTTGGGAACTCCTGATGTGGCACTGTAGTATCAGCATTGGGCTGCGAACCACAATGTTGACAGTTCAAACCCACCAGTTGCTC
>NW_006425502.1:0-1214 GCF_000296735.1 Chrysochloris asiatica | reverse complement strand
TTAGGCCACAAACAAACCTCCATAAGTTTACAAATATCAAAATACTACAAAGCATCTTCTCAGAACACAATGCTATCAAATTAGAAATCTACAATAGGAAGACCAAGGAAATCAAGTCAAATATACAAAAACTGAATAACACCCTGTTGAAAAGTGACTGGGTAGTAGAAGAAATAAAACATGAACTCACAAAGTTCCTAGAAACAAATGAGAGCGAAAACACAACATACCAAACTCTTTGGGACGCGGCAAAAGCGGTGCTGAGAGGATAATTTTTTGCAATAAATGCATACTTCCAAAAAGAAGAAAGAACCAAAATTAACACATTAACATAGCATCTACAACAATTAGAAACAGAACAACAGCAGGAACCTCTAGCCACTAAAAGAAAAAAAAAAAAGATTAGATCAGAAATAAATGAGATAGAAAACAGGAAAACTATAGAAAGAATAACAGGACAAGAAGCTGGTTCTTTGAAAGGATTAACAAAATTGACAGACCATTGGCAAACTTATCAAAAGAAAAGAGGGAGAAGACACAAATAACATGCATTAGAAACCACATGGGCGATGTCACAATGGAACCAAAAGAAATCAAAAGGATTATAACAGAACACTATGAAAAGTTGTACTCCAACAAATTTGAAAACTTAGAAGAGAAGGATACAGTTTTAGAAAAAAACATGACCTACCTAAACGTACACACAGTGAAGTAGAAAACCTGAACAGACCCATAACAAAAGAAGAAATTGATCAGGTCATCAAAAAACAACCAACCAAAAGAAGTCCAGGCCCTGATGGCTTCACGTCTGTGTTCTACCAAATATTCAGGGAAGAGCTGAGATCAATTTTATTCAAATTATTCCAGAATATAGAGGAGGGTGGAAAATTTCCTAATACATGTTATGAAACAAGCATAACCCTCATACCAAAACCAGGGAGAATGTCACTAAGAAAGAAAATTATAGACCAATATCACTCACAAACACAGATGCAAAAATTCTCAACAAAATCCTAGCCAACAGAATCCTGCAGCACATCAAAAAAATAATACATCATGATCAAGTGAGATTCATATCAGGGATGCAAGGATGGTTCAACATTAGAAAAACAATCAATGCAATCCACCATATAAATAAGAAAAAAGAAAAGAACCACATGATCATATAAATTGATGCAGAAAAGGTACTTGACAAAATCCAACATCCATTCCTG
>NW_006425501.1:0-1260 GCF_000296735.1 Chrysochloris asiatica | reverse complement strand
GGAAGACTTGACACAGTGTTACTTGCGAAAAGCAAAGAAGATGTGAAAAATTCAATCATGTACATCAAAGAGTATACCCTTCTGTGTGGATTGCACATCATTATAAAGAAATAAAAAATCCTTACAACTGGGCCAATAAATAGCATCATGATAATCTGAGAAAAAGTTAAAGTTGTCAAAGGCTTTATTTTACCTGAATCCACAGTCAACTCTTATGGAAGCAGCAGTCAAGAAACCAAAAGTGTTTTGTATTACTCAAATCATTGGCAAAAGGTCTCTTGAAAGTGTTAAAAGCAAAGGACTAATGGTTGCCTGATCCAAGCCAAGGTATTTTCAATCACTTCACATATATGTGAAATTTGGACAATGAATAAGGAATACTGAAAAAGAATGTTTGTATTTCAATTATGGAGTTGGAGAAGAATATTAAAACACTAAGACTACCAGAAGAACAAACAGATTTCTCTTGCACGAAGTGTAGTTCGAATATCCCTTACAAGCAAGGATGGTGACACTTCATCTCTCAAACGTCAGGCATTTGATCAGGAAGGACCAATTCCTGGACAAGGGCATCATCCTTGGTAAAGTGGAGGGTCAGCCAAAAAGAGGAAGACCCCAATGAGATGGATTGACACAGTGGCATCAACAATGGGCTCAACAATAGCAATGTTTGTGTGGATTGCACAAGATTGGACAGTGTTTTGTTCTATTGTGCAGAGGATCACTATGAGTCAAACTGATTCGACTACTCCTAACAATATCAGCAATCTGATGGCATGGATTTAAAAGCACTGAGGTATTTTATGAAAAGGAAATCAAATGATCTGAAAACGGTAATTGGAAGGACTGAAGACTTAAACATCTATATTATACTCAGCCACGCACAGTAAGTGGGAGGAAAAGAAAAATAGCCCTGACTTTGACATGCAGGAGGACAGTCAGTATTCTTAGGCAACAACCAGCTTTCAATTATGGCAAGGAGGTGATAGCAACATTCTGCCTAAGATATTAAAGATAGAAGGAATTTTGTTGAAAATATATTGTGCCCAAGGGGAAATCAGTGGGACGCATAGACGGGTGTAGGAAGTCTGAAGTGTTCAATCTTCGATCACATAAGAAAATGTACACAACCACAGAGATGGTTAAGAGAGGATTTGAAAGGTTTGAGGACTTGGTGGTGACAAGGATGTTGGACATGATGGAGTAGATCCTGATGATCTTGTATGGGGAGGAGCTCAGCAACTTCTAATTTTGTCCTGA
>NW_006425500.1:0-1260 GCF_000296735.1 Chrysochloris asiatica | reverse complement strand
AGACTGCAAAGACATTTGAACTGCAAGATCAGTGATTCAAGCTCACCAGCTGCTCCTCGGAAACCCTGTATAGGGTCGCTATGGGTCAGAACCGACTCAACGGCACTTAACAACAACAAAAATGCTGTCTAAAGAAGGTATTTGAAATTAACAAATCATTGATTTTGAACAATTCTATCATGTGATCTCCAGTATCATTTCTATCACCAAGACCATATTTTCCAACTACTGATCCTTCTCTTTGCTCCCAAATAAAATTTATTTGCCAGGTAAATAATAGTAATTCATATTAAATGCTACTTTCATATTTAGTATCAAATCCATTTTAAAAAATGATTGTCAGTGGAGTCTATTGATTGCCTTGATTTCTATTATTATTTTATTTTAAAGTTGTGCTATGGTTTTGTTTTATTAATCAATATTTTCATAAACACTACCATGTGCAACTACATTTTCCTAAATGACAGCACTAAAAATGGCCAAAACATGGTCCTAGATATTAAAGTTTAACTTTGTGTTACAATGTCAAATACAGATTACCAAACTGATAAACTCATATTAAGAAAGAAACTGTATGCAACATAATATTTTACATACAGGGTAGAGTTTCTTGAAGGAAATATGTAAAGGTTGAGGTTCATGCTTCCCACCAGGACTTCTGATTAGAGAGCCCTAAATAGAAGACCTAAAATTTATTATAGTTCAATCTCAAATCCTGCTCAAAGGCATGCTCAGGTACTTTAGGGATGAAGAGGGAAGCATATAATTGACTGACATTTTACTGGTATATTTACATGAACAGAAACCTGTCAAAAACGAAAAATTTCTCTCTCAGCATCTTAATATCCGTCCTTTCACCAGATATCTCTTGCATTGTTTAATAAGTACTACGCAAGACTGTGGGAGTCCTGGTGTGGCGTTGTGGGTTAATGTGCCAGACTGCAAAGCCATTTGAACTGCAAGGTAGGTGATTCAAGCTCACCAGCTGCTCCTCAGAAACCCTATACAGGGTAGCTATGAGTGGGAATCGACTCAATGGCACTTAACAACAACAACAGGCAAGACTGTATTGCTATACTCTGATTCATTTTTTTTCTTTTTTTAAGTTTTTATTGTGAATTATGTGTTAGTTTACATGGGTGAACATTATCTTTTATTCACCCAGTCGTACTTTGTTTCATTGCAATGATCACAGTCCCCTGGATGCATCATCAAACACCCAAAGGGTACACCCCACACTCCTACATCCAGCTGCCAGCA
>NW_006425499.1:0-1260 GCF_000296735.1 Chrysochloris asiatica | reverse complement strand
GACCCATAAGAAGACTGATGCCAAGATACAGGGAGATCTTCAAAGGATGCCAGATTTACAGATGTTACAAGGAGATAAGAACCTTTCTCCAGAGCTGACAGAGAGAAAAAGCCTTTTCTTAGAGCTGGCCTCCTAAATTGTGAGAATGTTAATTTCTGTTATTTAAAGCCATTCACTTATGGTATTTCTTTATAGCAGCACTAGATAATGAAGACAGCATCTAAGGATGATTCTCCATGATTTGCCTCTGAGCTATATGTCTGATTTAGCGGAGACAATTTTGAGAGGTATGATATTTTCTTCTTTGATTTTAACAACTACCTTTGATCTAACTGCTTACTCTCTAATTGTTACTCACTTGGGTTCAAGTATCATTTTAAGCACTAAATCAGAAGAACACCACCACAGATGTTGGGGCTCTCACTCTAAATAGTGTTACTGTCTTCTGTTTGAGTCTTCTGGTGAATTCCATATAAACTTGTACTTCAAGCAGCCATCTTTTTTTTTTTTTTTAATTTTTAAGGAAGTTTTTATTGTGAATTGAGTTAAAGTTTACAGGGCAGATGATCAGTTTTACATTCCATAAATCATATTTTGCTTCATTGCAATGATTATAATCCCCTCCATGTACCATTATTCAACAGTATTTACCTCTATCCTCTTTTTTTTTTTTTCAGGTTTTTATTGTGGATTGAGTGAAAGTTTACAGGGCAGATCATTAGTTTTACATTCAAGAAATTATACACCTTGTTTCATTACAATCACAATGATTATAATCCCCTTCATGTACCATCCGTTAACAATATTTCTTACTATTCACTTTAGCTCTTTTTTTTAAAAAACAACACAAAAACACACAGGCATATATAATAATTTACGCCTCCAAAGGGCACATTCTATAAGTCTGCCTCCTGGCCACCAGCTCTTAGTCCTTCTCTTCCCATGAATCTAGAGTCCTTAGCCACTCCCCCTTTCCATGACCCCAACTCTACCTCCATCTCTGGCAATGCTGCTTCTTTGGATAATGTCCCTCATTCTGCTTGTGCTCTTCTCCCTTGATGGTCCTTGGATCCTGTTTCTGGATTGTAAGATTGACCACTCCCCTGTTTTTGTTACAAAACTTCTACCTTTATAATTGTGACAGTCACAATTAGTCATAACAATTATCTACTACTGATTCATAAGAATTTTACCCCTAGCTTTTTTCACAAGACCCATCTAGACAAGATGAAAACTATTCAGTGGGAACTCTTTCCCCGC
>NW_006425498.1:0-1229 GCF_000296735.1 Chrysochloris asiatica | reverse complement strand
AGAAGCTAAGGGATTTTGCCAAAGCCAACCCTGCTATGAAAAACATCCTAAAGGAAGTTCTGTGGACTGAGAACCAACTAGAATACATAACAACTACAGAATGACATACATGGCAGCATCAACCTGAACTCAGTCGACAAATGAAAGAGTCAAGAACAGAATAAAATTATAAGAACAGAGGATCTGGGTGGTCAGTCTATGATCAAAACAATTACAATGTGAAAAAAGGTTATCATAGAAGAAAAGAGATCCAGGTGGTGGGAAGGTCAGATAGATTACTGGATAAAATAGACTATCTTAAATGGAGGGAAGAATAGAATATAAAGTAACCACAATGGGGTTGGGGTGAAGGGTTTATTTTGGGTGTTGGGGAGGGCAATCCAAGAAGGGGGGAGGAGGCAGAAGAACAAGATAGATAGGGGAACACTGAGACAGGTTTGCATGGCCTAGTGGGACAGAGGTAAAAAGTGATGCATATTCAACCTTGGAACAACAGGGCTCTGGGATCTAGGTATAGCTTGAAGAGGGTAAATAATATCAAAATCCTTGACTGCCTTATGAATATTATTTTCCCTTGCCTACTATGGTTACGAATCGGGCTGTGAACCTTAAGGTCAGCGGTTCGAAACTACCAGCTGCTCCGCGGGAGAAAAATCAGGCTTTCTACTCCCGTAAAGATTTACACCCTCGGAAACCCTGTACAGGGTCGCTATGGGTCGGAACCAACTCGACAGCACTTAACAACAACAACAACAACAACTATTGTAAAATAGACACTTGAGTGGGATAGAAATGAATGTTGGGAAACATGATTAGAGAAAACTTGTAAGCCTGCCTTCAGCCTATAGCAGATTGGAATACCTAAAACGGGTATAGGACCTTAGGTGGAATCCTGAGTTCCATCCACAACCTTATGAGGTGAGACATTCCCACTAGAAAGGACAAGCACACTGGAACAGCTACAGTGACAGAAGATACATATTCATGATGAACCTGACCTATACTCAGAGCGGTAGTTACTCTAAATACCAACAGAGAGGGAAAGAGACTTCAAGTGTCAATGCTATCCGCTCTGTGCACAGGGTAGATAGGGACAGGCAACTTAGACACTGGCTATCTAAAATGAGGGGGCAATAAAGGCACGAAGTGACTGGCTTACAAGGTTTCAAGAGGGAGCTTAGTTTAAGAGTGTGGGGGCAAAGAAAGAGACCCCACTGAATAGCTATCAT
>NW_006425497.1:0-1260 GCF_000296735.1 Chrysochloris asiatica | reverse complement strand
CCTTCTCCAGTGACTGGTCCCTCCTGACAATATGTCCAAAGTATGAGAGATGAAGTTTGGCCATCCTGGCCTCCAAGGAGCACTCTGTCTGCACTTCTTCCAAAACGGATCTATTGGTTCTTTTGGCAGCCCATGGTACTTTCAATATTCTCCTCCCACACCATAACTCAAAGGCATCAATTCTTCTTCGGTCTTCCTTATTCACTGTCCAGCTTTCACATGCATATGAGGTTATTGAAAATACCCTGGCTTGGGTCAGGCGTACCTTAGTCCTCAAGCTGATACCTACCTTTGCTTTTCAATACTTTAAAAAAGGTCTTGTGCAGCAGATTTGCCTAATGTAATATGCCATTTGATTTCTTGACTGCTGGTTCTGTGAATGTTGGTAGTTGATCCAAGAAGAACGAAGTCCTTGTCAACTTCAATCTTTTCTTTGTTAATAAGAATGTTGTTTACTGGTCCAGTGATGAGGATTTTTGTTTTCTTCACATTGAGATGCAATCTATATCAAAGTCTGTGGTCTTTGATCTTCATCAGTAAATATTTGAAGTCTTCTTCACTTTCAGCAAGCAAGGTTGTATCATCTGCATATTGCGCAGGTTGCTAATGAGTCTTCCTCCAATCCTGATGCCACATTTTTCTTCATAGAACCCAGCTTCTCAGATTATTTGCTCAGCACACAGGTTGCTCAGCATACAGCTGCACTTCTTCCAAATCGGATCTATTGGTTCTTTTGTCAGCCATGGCACTTTCAATATTCTCCTCCAACACCATAACTCAAAAGCACCAATTCTTCTATGGTCTTCCTTATTCACTGTCCAGCTTTCACAAGCATATGACATTATTGAAAATACCATGGCTTGGGTCAGGCACACCTTGTCCTCAAGCTGACATCTTTGCAAGTATGGTGAAAGAATACAACACCGGCACACACTTTTCTTAATTTTAAACCATTCAAACAACTGCCTCTTGGTCCATGGACAGATTCCTCATGAGCACAATTAAGTGTTCCGGAATACTCATACTTTGCATTGTTGTCCATACCTTGTCATGATCCACACAATCGAAAGTCTTTGCATAGTCAATAAAGCACAGGTACACATCTTTCTGGTATTCTCTGCTTTCAGCCAAGAACCATTGGACATCAGGAATGATATCCCTCATTCCATGTCCTCTTCGGAATCTGGCTTGAACCTCTGGAAGTTCTCTGTCAATGTATGCTTGCAGCCATTTCTGTAAAACTTTACTCACATGGGATAT
>NW_006425496.1:0-1260 GCF_000296735.1 Chrysochloris asiatica | reverse complement strand
CCCTGTACAGGGTTTCCGAGGGTGTAAATCTTTACGGGAGTAGAAAGCCTCATCTTTCTCCCACGGAGCAGCTGGTAGTTTTGAACCGCTGACCTGAAGGTTTGCAGCCCGATTCGTAACCACTACGCTACCAGAGCGTATCTGCATATATCATTAGCCAACTTTAATTCTTTTGCCACTCGGGTGGAAATAAACTAGTATACTATTTAAGTTTTAAAACTTCATTTTTCTGACTGGTCATCTCCTCATATATTAATTGTCCATTGACTGTTCTGTATATTGTTTAGTTTTACCTTCCTTTACTATTGGATGATTACATTTACTTATAAAGTGGTAAATGTTGTTAAGTGCCATCAAGTTGGTTCCAACTCATAGAGACCCTGTATAGGGTTTTTGAGGACCAGCTGATGGGTTTGAACAGCCAACTTTGAGGTTGGCAGTCCAGTGCTGAATCCTACATCGCCTCACCAGGACCCACAAAAACTCCTGCAAAAAATATATATAGTGAAACCTTTAAGAGCTGAAATTCAACAGGACTGCCTTATTTTTCTAGGTCTTGCAAGTTTTCCACCCTTGACCGAGTGCAGTCTTAACCACATTTCTAGCACTCATATTAATGGAAAATATTTGTGTTTTCCTTCTCTGACAGGGTTTGCCTTCCAGTTTGTGGTTCTCCAGTAACAGCTTTCTTTTTCCTGCATCTTTCCAACATTGTCTGTCGGTATTAGCTGCCCTGAGTCAGTCCCAATTCGTGGCAAGCCCAGGCACAGTGGAATTAGACACTGCCCAGTCTTGTACCAACCCCATAATTGATGTTGTGATCCATAGGGTTTTCATTGGCCGAATTTCAGAAATAGGTCGCCAGGCTTTTCTTCTTAGCTGGTCTTCAGACTGGAAGTTCTGCTAAAACCTGTTTTGCATCACAGAAAACTGCAAGCCTCAACTGACAGACTGATGTTGGCTGCCATAAGGTGCATAGATCATGGGAATCAAACACCTGAGTTGTCTGCATGGTGGTGGTGGTGTGCCGTGGAGTTGGTACTGACTCAAAGTGACCCTGTATAGGGTTTCCGAGGCTGTAAATCTTTATGGGAGCAGAAAGCCTCATCTTTCTCCCGTGGAACAGCTGGTAGTTTCGAACTGCTGACCTTGAGGTTCACAGCCTGATTCGTAACCACTAAGCTACCAGAGCAAGGAATATTTATTCTCTGCAAATATTTATTAAAACTTTATAAATATTGACAGAGAATAAATCATAAA
>NW_006425495.1:0-1200 GCF_000296735.1 Chrysochloris asiatica | reverse complement strand
TGATAATATTAGTGATTGGAATGCAAAACTTGGAAACAATGAGGAAGGATCAGTTGTTACAGATGAATGAAATAACTATTGTGAAAGGATATAACCTGGAACCCATGATTCCTGATTTTAAGCATTGCGATATCCTCCTGTTCCGTTTAAACTATTGCCTCTTGATCTATGTGCCGATCCCACATAGCATAATTACGTGTTCTGGAATCCCTGTTTTTGTAATATTATCTGTCATTGTGGAATAAAGATGTAAAATGTCTTATTTAAGGTGTTTTTTTTTTTTTTTTCTTCCAGTTTCTAGGATAGGTTAATATTTTAAGAGAAAAAAATGCAATAGGTTATAAATATGCTGCTTACTGAAAAAAAAGTCAAATAAACTTTAAAAAGTGCAATTAAAATACTTTTTAAGTTTTCAGAAAAAGAATATCATAGGGTAGAAAACTTACAGCTCTGTGTTATAGAAATGGAGCGCAATAAAGGTTGTACAGATAACTGGGTAAATAGAGATAAGTGTCTTATTGGAAAAGGAGAATAGAAGATCAGAAAGAAAATAAATCAAATTTATTCTTTGAAGATTTCAGGTACTAAGTTTATCTACATTGGGAAGGAGTGATTTTGTCGTTTCCGGAGCTGTCATCTTTTGTTACCCTGTTGTCCTTCATTCACTATGCTTTGGGGTGTTTTCTGCAGATTGCACACCAGGAGTATTGAATACAATGGCATTGAAGTCTTGCATAGCAGGAAGGCTCAGCAATCAATTCCCCACTTTCCAGGTGGTGCTATCCCACTCCATTCACATTAACTGTTCAGTGTTCTATGCAAAGAATGCTTCCAGATAGTACAGAGGGAGAGAGACAAATAAGACCAGTGATTGCAAATCAATCACTTTTATTACTGCCAGAGCCAGTAGCAGAACACAGATGACAGACAAAGCAATAGTTTTGTAAATAATTGAGTTGTTTCTTAGAGGGGAAATGAAGTATTTTCAATATTCCACTCATAAAAATATATATCCTGGTAATGTAGTGGATTACAAGCTGGACTGCTAACCGCAAGATCAGTAGTTTGAATCTTCCAGTTGCTCCAAGGGAGGAAGATGAGGCTTTCTGTTCCTGTAAGGATTTATAGCCTTGGAAGCCCTATCCAGGGTGGCTATGAGTTGAAACTCTCTTGACAGCACACAACTACCACCATATATAT
>NW_006425494.1:0-1260 GCF_000296735.1 Chrysochloris asiatica | reverse complement strand
TTTTTTTTTTTTTTTTTAGACTTTTGTGATTGAAGTCTTTGATCCCTTGGTTTCAACTTGATGCCTTGGGGGCAGTCAGTCTAGGTAGGAGGACCCTGCAGTTCCTTTGACACAGCACATGGGCTCAGAAGGACCATGACCTCAGTCCAATATGGCAGCCCTGAGAGGGGTTGCTCTGGAGGGGATCCACTCAACCCACCTCTTCTAGCTCTCCATTCCAGCTGTCTGTGTTTCAAACCACAGCTGGCACAGAGAATCCAGAACACTCTTCCTCCCCTCCTCTTTAGAATGTTAATAAAGCAATTCCATCTCTTTTTGGAGCCTTTGGCTCTGTCCCAGCTTGATTAGCAAGCTGGGAGATCATCCTGGAACTGTGCTGTGTGGGAAGGTGACTAAATTCCATCTTGGGGTTTGCTTCTGTTGTTATGTTGATAGAGGTCTCCAAACAGCCTAGAGAGGGCTGAGAACAGGACCCCAAACAAAGGAGATTTAAGAACGGGGTTCTAAACACCTGCTGTGAAACAGACTTCTGCAGGCCTAGGCAGTGGGGGGGTCTCTGGAGAGGAAAAATTTGACTGACAAATTCAATTCTAGGATGAGATTGCACAGCTTCCCTGTCAGCCCTCCCAAGGTGGCCTTATATGACCCAAGTGTGGGGTGGACTGAGGAGTTGACCGAGAGGCACCATCGGATTTTAAGTGGCATGTCTGGCTGAATGCTTGTCAGTTACTCATTTAGTAACACCGATTTCTTGCTTTTTCTCTTGTTTCTGAAATACTCCCAGAGTTGAGTAGGTTAAAGAAGAGAGAGGGCTCCAAAAAGTTCATGAGGGGATGGAATTAAAAGATCCATGCAATTTCCCCACAAACTTTGTAAAGTTACCGCATATATGTACACTCAAGATAGATCATGAAATTGAAGTTTTTTTACTCCCCTACTCCCACTTAAAGGAGCTCTGGTAGCGTAGTGGTTACGAATCGGGCTGCGAACCTCAAGGTCAGCAGTTCGAAACTACCAGCTATTCCGCAGGAGAAAGATGAGGCGTTCTGCTCCCGTAAAGATTTACAGCCTCAGAAACCCTGTACAGCGTCGCTAAACCCTGTACAGCGTCGCTATGAGTCAGAACCGATTCCATGGCACATAACAACAACAACAACTCCCACTTAGGAGTCTTGGTGGGGCGCTGTGGGTTAATGCGCCAGACTGCAAAGCCATTTGAACCGCAAGGTCGGCGGTTCAAACTTACCAGCTGCTCCTTGG
>NW_006425493.1:0-1261 GCF_000296735.1 Chrysochloris asiatica | reverse complement strand
AAAAAAAAAAAAAAAATCAAGCCTTGACTTGAAATATTGAAAGATTCTATCAGCAAAATATTGAATGATGCACAAAGCATCAAAAGAAGATGGAAGGAATACATAGTCACTGCACCAAAACAAAATGGTCGATGTACAAGGATTTCAGGACATAGCATATGATCAAGAGCTGATGGTACTGAAAGAAGTTCGAAATGCACTAAAGAATACAACCTTCAGTTTAAATACAAATTTAAATCTTTCGACCAACTGAGGCAACACTGGAGACACTCACTTATCTATGCCAAGAAATTTTAAAGACAATTACCTGGCTAACTGATTGGAAAAGATCCATATTTGTGTGTATTCTAAAGAGAGGTGACCCAATGGAATGCGGAAATCATCGGACAATATCATTAATATCACATTCAAGTTAAATTTTGCTGAAGATAACTCAAAGGCGACTGCAACAGTATATTGACAGGAAACTGGAACATTTCCGATGAGAATGTGGAATAATAGATATCATTGCTGATACCAGATGGATCTTGGCTGGAAGCAGAGAATACCAGAAAGAGATTTACCTGTGCTTTATTGGCTATACAAAGGTTTTCAACTGTGTGGATCACAACAAGCTATGGGCAACATTATGGAGAATGAGTATTCCAGAAAACTTAATTGTGTTCATGAAGAACTTGTACATATACTAAGAGGCAGTCATTCAAACAGATCAAGGGGACACTGAATGCTTTAAAACCAGGAGCGGTGTGTGTGCCAGGGTTATATTCTTTTACCATATTTATTCAATCTGTATGTTAAGAAAATAATCAGAGAAACTGGATTATATGAAGACGAATGTGGCATCAGGATTAGAGGAAGAGTCATTAACAACCTAAGATATACAGATGATACAACCTTGCTTGCTGAAAGCAAAATTGTCAGTTTGAGGACTAACGTGTGCCTGACCCTAGTCATACTATTTTCAATAGTCTCATATGCATATGAAAGTTGGCCAATGAATAAAGAAGACCGTAGAAGAACTGATGCGTTTAAGTTATGGTGTTAGAGAAGAATATTAAAGTACCATGGACTTTCAGAAGAACAACCAGATCTGTGTTGGAAGAAGTATAACCAGAATGCTCCTTGGAAGCCAGGATGGCAAGAATTTGTCTTTCATACTTTGGATATATTGTCAGAAGGAACTAGTCTCTGAAGAAGGACATCATACTTACATCATACTTGTTGGAGGTGGAGGGGCAGCAAAAAAGAGGAAGACACCCCC
>NW_006425492.1:0-1261 GCF_000296735.1 Chrysochloris asiatica | reverse complement strand
AACAACAACAATAATGCTCAACCACATTCATGGATATGTTTGCAGCCAAGATAAATACCCACGTACAAACCTTTATATATTTGTGGGTATACTCCCACTCTTCCTCCAAAACTTGTTCAGTCTGTGGCCCCTGATACATATTGTTGTTTTTATTAGGTGCTGTGGAGTTGGTTTCAATTTCTCAAGATCCTTTACACTAAATGAAACACTGCTCAGTTCTGTGACATTCTTACATTTGTTATATTTTAGCCTATTGTTGCTGCCACTGTCTGAATTCATCTAGTTGATGAGTTCATCTTTTTTTGTTGACTGTCCACTTTACCAAGTATGATGTCCTTCTCCAGGGACTGGTCACTCCTGACAACATGTACAAAATATGAGAGACAAAGCTGCACCATCCTTGCTTCTAAGGAACATTCTGGCTCTTCTTCTTCTAAGACAGATTTGTTTGTTCTTACAGTCCATCATACTTTAAATATTCTTCTTCAACACCATAATTCAAACGCATCAATTCTTCTATGGTCTTCATTTTTCATTGTCCAATGTCACATGCATATGAAGCAAGTAAAAATACCATGGCAAGGGTCAGGTGCTTCTTAATCCTCGAACTGACATATTTGGTATTTAAGATTTTAAAGAAATCTTTTGCAGAAGATTTACTTCTGTTTCTAACTTTCACATTTCAATCACCAGTAATTATCAAAGCATCTTAAGTGCATGTTTGGTCAATTTCAGACTGAAGAAGTTGGTAGAATTCTTCAATTTCATCATTATTGGCTTTAGGGGTTGGTGTGTAAATTTGAATAATAGTGGTATTAACTGATTTTCCTTATAGGCATGTGAATATTATCCTATCACAGATAGCCTTGTACCTGAAGACATATCTTGAAACATTATTTTTAATGATAAATGTGATGCTATTCCTCTTTAATTTGTTGTGCCCAGCATAGTAAATCATATGATTGTCTGATTCAAAACGGCCAATTCCAGTCCATTTCAGCTCACTAATGCCTAGAAAAATGGTCTTTATGTGTTCCATTTCATTTTTGAAAACTTCCAAATTTTCCTAGATTCATACTTCGTACATTCCACATTCTGATTATAAATGGATGTTTGCAGCCATTTTGTCTCTTTTTGAGTTGTGCCTCATCAGCAAATGAAGGTTCTGAAAGCTTTGCTCCATTCACATCATTAGGGTCAACTCTACTTTGAGGAGGCAGTTTTTCCTTAGTTGTATTTTGAGTGCCTTCCAACCTGAGGG
>NW_006425491.1:0-1267 GCF_000296735.1 Chrysochloris asiatica | reverse complement strand
ATAGAGCTCAACTAGAAGAAGAAAGAAGAGGAAAATAAGAGTAATTTGATACAAGTTGATGAACTTGACCTACACCTATGGACGCAGTAGCTCAAAAGAGGGAACAAATCTTTACAGCGAGGATCATTCCCACCCCCTCAATACACAGGGTAGACAGGGATGGGCAACTTGGACATTGGCTACCCAAAATGGGGGTGACTATAAAAGCAAGAAGTGACTGGCTTACAGGCTTTCAAGAGGGAGCCTAGATCCCAAGGTCACGGAGGAAGGTAGACTCTCTGTCTGGGCAGTACTGATGAAAGGAAATGTGGATAGAACTCATGTTGCACAATAGTGAATAATTACTATCAGGATTGACTGTGAGGGTTGAAAATGTAAAGGTAGATAGTTTGTAGCAAAAGGAGGGGATTGGTTGACTTTGCAGACCAGGAACAGAGGGCACTGGGACCATCAGTTGTGAAGAATGGAGTGCAGGACCTTACCCAGAGAAACAGTGATGCCAGAGATGATGATGTGGATCGATGGAGCAGCTGGAGACTCTAGACCCAGAGAGGGAGAGGGTCTGTGTGCTGAACGACTAGGGGGCAAGCTTGCGTGTTTACTGTTTGGTTGGTTGATGATGCATGGAAGGATTTCTAACCATGGCAATGTAACGATATACAATAGGATGAATGTAAAGCTAATCTTTTCCCATGTAAACTATCACATGATTCACAATAAAACATTTAAAAAAATGATAATTGGGTTGCTGATTCTTTAGCCTATAACTGATTGGGATACCTAAAACGGGTTCTAGAATGTGTCCAGTGAAATAAGCTTCTTGTGGAGCCTTTGTAGTGTATAAGACCTTAGGTGGATTCCTGAGCCCCATCCAGGACCTTCTGAGGTGGGACTTTTCCACTTGAAAGGACAAGCAGACCAGCCTGGAGAGGCAAGTTGAACAGAAGATACGTCCTGAAAGAAAGACCAAAAGGAAATACCCAAACAAGAATAGCAGTTTCAATTAGCTACTACAAAAACAAGACACTTGTTTGCCAGGGTACCATCAAGGCCAGCAATCAAGTCTCTTCAGGACAAACCACCCTCCAAGAATGAAACTCAAAGGGAACACATGAACAGACATATAATATTGCCTATTTCTACTGGTGAGTGGAAGTAAGGGAAAGCCAGCAATGAAGATATGGGCTGAGTTAAACCACATTCCATAGACTCCCATTGACCTGGAGATGAGAGAGAGAAGAAGAAAGGATGGTTGGTTTGAAGTGTG
>NW_006425490.1:0-1230 GCF_000296735.1 Chrysochloris asiatica | reverse complement strand
ATTTTAAACCATTCAGTGTTCCCATGTTCTGTTCGAACAACTGCCTCTTGGTCCAGGTACAGATTCCTCATGAGCATAATTAAGTGTTCTGGAATACTCATTCTTCGCAGTGTTGTCCATAGCTTGTTATGATCCACACAATTGAAAGTCTTTGTGTAGTAGATAAAGCACAGGTAAACATCTTTCAGATATTCTCCGTTTTCAGCCAAGATCCATCGGACATCAGCAATGATATCCCTCGTTCCACAGTCTCTTCTGAATCTGGCTTGATCCTCTGGAAGTTCTCTGTCAATGTATGATTGTAGCCATTTCTGTATTACCTTTAGCAAAATTTTACTTGCATGGGATATCAAAGAGATTGTCCGATGATTTCCACATTCCGTTGGGTCACCTCTTTTTGGAATGGGCACAAATACGGATCTCTTCCAATCAGTTGGCCAAATTTCTAGGCAGAGATGAGTGAGTGCCTCTTGGGTCGCCTCACTTTCTTGAAAGATTTCAATTTTTATTCCATCAATTCCTGGTCCCTTGTTCTTTGCCATTTCCTTCAATGCTCCTTGGACTTCCTCTCTCAGTATCATTGGCTCTTGATCATATGCTACCTCTTGATATGGTTGAACATTAACCATTTCCTTTTGGAACAGTGATTCTATGTATTCCTTCCATCTTCTCTTGATGCTTTGTGCATCATTCAATAATTTGCCAAGAGAAGCTTTCAATAACAAAAGTCGAGGCTTGAATTTTTTCTTCAGTTCCCCAGTTTGAGAAATGCTGAGGATGTTCTTCCTTTTTGGTTTTCTGATTCCAGATCTTTGCACATTTTCTTTTAATATTTGGCTTTATGTTCTTGAGCTGATCTTTGAAATGTTCTATTCAGCTCTTGGACCTCCTCATTTCCTCCATTTGCTTTAGCATCTCTACGCTGGAGAGCAAGTTTCAGTGTCTCTTCTGACATCCATTTTGACCTTTTCCTTCTTTCTTGGTTTTTCAATGACTTTTTGCTTTCTTCACGTATGATGTTCTTGATCCCACAACTCTTCTGGTTTTCAGTCTTTAGTGTTTAATGTATCATATCTGTTCTTCAGATGGTCTCTAAATTCAGGTGGGATATACTCAAGGTCATATTTTGGCTCTCATGGACTTGTTTTCATTTTCTTCAGCTTCCGTTTGAATTTGCATATGAGTAATTGATGGTCTGTTCCACAGTCTGCCCCTGACCCTGTTTTCACT
>NW_006425489.1:0-1225 GCF_000296735.1 Chrysochloris asiatica | reverse complement strand
GGCATGCAGTAAAGATTGCAGGGCAGTGAGTTGCTGCCTGCAGAGGCCACGATGCCTGTAGTCCCAAGCCTGCCCACCAGTGATGCATCCACCCTGGCTTTGGGGTGCCTCATTGTCCCCCTCTTTCTGTCTGTCTGTGTATTCTTTTGCTATACCTATCGCCTCTGGATCTCCCCTCCTCGTGAACCAAACACTCGTGAACAACACAACTATGTCGAGGTCAGACCCTGGCAATAGATCATCAGGAAAAAATCCAAAACAAAAATGTCAGCATGACTGGCTACTACAAGAGTAAGCAAGCTGTTCACCAAGAAGCTATTAAGGCAAGCAATCAAGTCCCTTCAGGACAAACTCCTCTCTAAGACTGAAACCCAAAGGTTCATTGGACAATCTCTTTGATATCCCATGCAAGTAAAGTTTTACTAAAGGTAACAGAGAACTTTCAGAGGTTCAAGCTGGATTCAAAAAAGGACTTCAAATGAGGGATATCATTGCTGATGTCTAATGGAACTTGTTTGAAAGCAGAGAATAACAGAAAGATGTTCACCTGGGCTTTATTGACAACCAAAGGCTTTCGATTGTGTGGATCATGACAAGTTATGGACAACATTGCATAGTATGAGTATTCTGGAACTCTTAATTGTGCTCATGAGGAATCTGTACCTGGACCAAGATCTTGGCAGTTATTTGAACAGAACATGGGAACACAGAATGGTTTAAAATTAAGAAAGGTGTGTGACAGGATTGTATTCTTTCATTATACTTACTCAACCTGTATGCTGAGCAAATAATCTGAGGAGCTGGCTTATATGAAGAAAAACATGGCATCAGGATTGGAGGAAGACTCATTAACAGCCTGTAATATGCAGATGATGCAACTTTGCCTGCTGAAAGTGAAGAGGACTTAAAATACTTACTGATGAGATCAAAGACCACAGCCTTCATTATGGATTTCATTTCAATGTCAAGAAAACAAAAATCCTCACCACTGGACCAATAAACAACATTCTTATCAATGGAGAAAATATTGAAGTTGTGAATGACTTCATTCTTCTTGGATCAACTACGAACACTCATGGAAGCAGCAGTCAAGAAATCAAATGACGTATTGCATTAGGCAAATCTGTTGCACAAGACCTTTTTAAAAGTGTTGAAGAGCAAAGATATCAGCTTGAGGACTAAGGTGCACCTGACCCAAGCCATGGTATTTTCAATAACCTCATAT
>NW_006425488.1:0-1194 GCF_000296735.1 Chrysochloris asiatica | reverse complement strand
TACAGTCACCAAAAGAAGGAAAATAATAAAGATCAGAGCAGAAATAAATGAGATGGAAAACCGAAAAACTATAGAAAGAATCAACAGGACAAGAAGCTGGTTCTTTGAAAGGATTAATAAAATTGACAAACCATTGGCAAAACTACCTAAAGAAAAGAGGGAGAGGAAGCAAATAAATAGTATTAGAAACCACATAGGTGAAGTCACACCTATTATTGTCTTTTTGATTTCACACCAAACGAAATAAAAAAGATAATAACAGAATACTACAAAGACTGTACTCCAACAAATTTGAAAATTTGGACGAGATGGATATATTTCTAGGAAATTTGAACAAACCCATAACAAAAGAAGAAATTAACCAGACCATCAAGAATCTCCCGACCAACAAAAGCCCAGGTCCAGACGGCTTCACGTGTGAGTTCTACCAAACATTCAGAGAAGAACTGTCACCAATTCTACTCAAATTATTCCAGAACATAGAAGAGGATGGAAAACTCCTCAATACTTTTTTATGAAGCAAACATAACCCTCATGCCAAAACCAGGGAAGGACATCACAAAGAAGGAAAATCATAGACCAATATCCCTCATGAACATAGATGCAAAAATCCTCAACAAAATCCTAGCCAACAGAATCCAACAGCACATCAAAAAAAAATAATACACCATGACCAAGTGGGTTTCATAAAAGGATGCAAGGATGGTTCAATATCAGAAAAACAATCAAAGTAATTCATCATATAAATAAGAAAAAGGTAAAGAACCACATGATCATATCGATTGACGCAGAAAAGACATTTGACATAATCCAACATCCATTCCTGATAAAAACGCTCAACAAAGTAGAAACTGAAGGGAAATTCCTCAATATAATCAAGAGCATATATTCAAAACCAACAGCCTACATCACACTCAATGGAGAGAAACTGAAACCCTTCCCTCTGAGAACAGGAACAAGACAAGGATGCCCTTTATCACCGCTCCTATTCAATATTGTGCTGGAAGATTTAGCCAGAGCTATACGGCATGATAAAGAAATTAAAGGCATCCAAATCGGCAAAGAGGAAATAAAACTCTCCTTATTTGCAGACGATATGATCCTATACAAAGAAAACCCCAAGGACTCAGTAAAAAAGCTATTAGACCTCATTGAAAGCTTCAGCAAAGTGGCAGGGTATAAGATCAACATACA
>NW_006425487.1:0-1220 GCF_000296735.1 Chrysochloris asiatica | reverse complement strand
AAACACAACAAAAACCAAAAACTGAAATCAACACCCCCCCCCCCAAAAAAAAAAGCATAAGGAATGGAAAATACTTTATAGGATCTTCATTATTTACTTCTTTCCTTTTTTTTTTTTTGTCTCTCAAACCAAAGGTTTCACATATTTATTGGTTAATCTCTTAATGTAGGAGCATAAAAACAAAGAAAGAAACCAGGTTTCTCAACACATATTTAATTGATCAGATCGTCGTGACATTTGGCTGGTAGGATTTCTTACAGACCCACTTTGCTCTTCTCCAAGGTATCTATCGTCTTGGAGTTGGACCGGATTTATTATCGGTTTTCATTTGAATTCATTTGGGAGTGGGGCGATTCTGCTTTTGTTTCTTGGCTAGGAATCTCTTGATCCTGAAAGTCTTATGAGAAGACATGGCAAGGATGGAAAGCAGCCACACTTAACCACGATGGTGCAGAGAGAGGGAGAGAGAAAGGCCGCTATTTGCTTTGCAACTCTCAGAGGTTCTTAAAGAGAAAAAGAATGTCTATTAGCAAATTCAAATCAAACCACAGGGTAATTGCTTTCTGGGTTACCAATGCAACATGAGTTGCTTTCCGTTGTGAGAATTGAAACGTTGCCACAAATTTAGCCAATTAGTATAATAAGGGGAGAAAGAGAAGATTAAATTTACTTCCATCTGATTTGACTTATTAATTTCTCAGGGGATAAAGGTTTCCCTGCCGTTGACCTCCATGTTTTAGGGCACAAGTCCTTCTGTTCGCAAGATGTAATTAGGATTTAATTCATACTCTTGTCTGCTGACCTCTTTTCATTGACTCAAAAGCTTTTGACCTTAGGAAATAGATGGAGGAATTAAAGTCAGGGAACCAGTTAGTCAGCCAACAAATTTGTTTTGAGCCCATACTATGTGCCTGGCATACTCTATAGTCTGAGACTTCAATGTGAACAAATCTGAGACCCTGAACTCAAAAGCTTATGTTTTGATGAGGAAAACAAATACATAAATCAGCATAAACAAATATATCAATATGAAGGTGCTTTCAAAAGTTTGTGAAAAAAAAAATAGAATGAAAAGATAATGGATTTTTTTTTCACAAACTTTTTAAGTTTTTTAAGATAATGGATTTTTTTTTCACAAACTTTTTAAGGCTGCGAACCTTAAGGTCAGTGGTTCGAAACTACCAGCCGCTCCGCGGGAGAAAGATGAGGCTTTCTACTCC
>NW_006425486.1:0-1261 GCF_000296735.1 Chrysochloris asiatica | reverse complement strand
TCCCTGAGTATCATTGGCTCTTGTTCATATGCTGCCTCTTGAAATGGTTGATCATTAACTTTCTTTTTGGTACAATGACTCTGAGTATTCCTTCCATCTTCTCTTGATGCATTCTGCATCATTCAATAATTTGCCCAGAAAATCTTTCAATAACGAAAGTCGAGGCTTGAATTTTTTCTTCAGTTCCCCCAGCTTGAGAAATGTTGACCATGTTCTTCCTTTTTGGTTTTCTAATTCTAAATATTTGCATATTTTATTATAGTATTTGTCTTCTTGAGCTGATCTTTGAAATTTTCTGTTCAGCTCTTGGATCTCTTCAATTCTTGCATTTGCTTTAGCATGTCTATGTGGAGAGCAAGTTTCAGAGTCTCTTCTGACATCCATTTTGATCTTTTATTTTTTTCTTGTTTTCTTAATGACTTTTTGCTCTCTTCACATATGATGTTCTTGATGTCATCCTACTACTCTTCTGGTCTTCTGTCTTTAATGTTTAATGTATCAAATCTGCTCTTTAGATGTTCTCTGAATTCAGGTGGGATAAATTCAAGGTCATATATTGGCTCTCCTGGACTTGTTTTCATTTTCTTCAGTTTCAGTTTGAATTTGCACAAGAGTAACTGATGGTCTGTTCCACAGTCTGCCCCTGGCCTTGTTTTCACTGATGATATGGTGCTTTTCCATCTTCTCTTTCCACAGATGTAGTCAATTTGATTTCTATGTGCTCCATCTGGCAAGGTCTATGTATATAGTTATCTGTTATACTGTCTAAAGAAGGTATTTGAAATAAACAAATCATTGATTTTGCAGAAATCTCTCATTGTTTTCCAGCATCATTTCTATCACCAAGACCAATTTTCCAACTACTAGTCATTTCTCTTTGCTCCCAACCTTTGCATTCCAATCACCAGTAGTGAGCAATACATCTTGATCGCATATTTGATTGGTTTCAGATTGAAGAAGTTGGTAGAATTCTTCTATTTCATCCTCATTGGCTTTAGTGGTTGGTGCATATATTTGAATAATAGTGATATTAACTGGGCTTCCCTGTAGGCACATGGATATTATCCTATCACTTACAGCATTGTACATCATGGCTGATCTGGATATGTTCTTTTTGACAATTAATGCAACACCAGTCCTTTTCAATTTTTCATTCCCTGCCTAGTAAACCATGTGGTTGTCAGATTCAAAATGGCCAATACCAGTCCATTTCAGCTCACTAATGCCTAAGATATCAATGTTAATGTGTGTCATTTCATTT
>NW_006425485.1:0-1229 GCF_000296735.1 Chrysochloris asiatica | reverse complement strand
GTGTGTATTTTGGTATTTTTAATGCTTTCTTATTTCCTCCGGGTAGATGTGATCAGGAAATGGGCTTCCCTTTTCATTCTTGTTCTTGAGAAATTTCTAGATGCCGCTGTTGGTAATTTTGACTTAACTTAGGATTTAATTTTCAGCCTATTTCCTTTTTTGTCTGCTTGTCCCACTCCACAATCCCCGTTCAGGCTTTTTTTCTAGTTGTAAACAGTTCAGGGCCAGCTGTGGTCGTTTGGTTTTAATTGGAACCTGTCTCTTTAAATTTCGGGGAGATCTGTGCACATGCATAGTAGAATGCTCCGAGGGTGGGGTTGGGGTGTCCACTAGCTCAGGCATCCTTATAGTCACCAGAATGGAGGTGTGCAAACAGCAAGGGACCAATGAACAGCTACCAAAAGAAAAGAATGTCCACACCTTTCTCTCTGAGGTTCTGCTAGGCGTCTGTGGCTGCTCCGATCCTTCCCTTGCTTGGACTCATCCAAGATGGTGGCTCCTGAAGCAGCTGAGCATCCCGGACTAGAAAGCAATGGATTTCTTCCTTCTGCCACAAATTTCCCCAGCTGTAAGCCTTACAACCTTCTAAATATTCCTTTATATGTGGTTCAGAGTCTGGGACCATCCCCTGAGCCTGCTTGGTTGGGTATTGTGTTGTTGCTGGTGGAGCTCTTTACTGCACTTCCACCCAATCCTCCATCTTGTTTGTTCTCTGTCTTCCACATTTCTTGGCAGAGATGTGTGAGTGCCTCCTGTGCCACCTCAATTTCCTGAAAGAGTTCAGTTTTTATTCCATCAATTCCTGCACCTTGTTCTTTGCCAATTCCTTCAATGCACCTTGGACTTCCTCCTTTAGTATTATTGGCTCTTGATCATATCCTACCTCTTGAAATGGTTGAACATTAACCATTTCCTTTTCATACAGTGACTCTGTGTATTCCTTCCATCATCTCTTGATACTTTCTGCATCATTCAGCAATTTGCCCAGAGAATCTTTCAATAACGAAAGTTGAGGTTTGAATTTTTTCTTCAGTTCTCCCAGCTTGAGAAATACTGAGCATGCTTTCCTTTTTGGTTTTCTGATTCCAGATCTTTGCACATTTTGTTGTAATATTTGGCTTTATCTTCTCAAGCTGATCTTTGAAATTTTCTGTTCAGTTCTTGGACCTCCTCGTTTCTTCCATTTGCTTTAGCATCTCTACGCTGGAGAGCAAGTTTCAGTGTCTCTT
>NW_006425484.1:0-1170 GCF_000296735.1 Chrysochloris asiatica | reverse complement strand
TTCATCAGTTAAATGTGCACAATGTCCTTGGTTTGACTTATTGGAATTCTCTTATTTTGAAAAAGAGACTCTCCTAGAATTTGGGTTCTAAGTAATGACTCTTGACGATTGTTCAATGAGACAAATGTGTTAAGAGGAGAGCAACTTCATCGATCCAATCTTGTATTCCATTCTTGAGAACTGGTGTCTAAGGATATCAGGATGTCTAAAGATATGCAGAATATCTTTCGTTAGACTAATTGGAATCCTATTAATTTGACAAAGGGTTCCTCCTAGTATTTGGTATCTGAATAATGAGTATTCAGGATTGTTGACAGAGACAAACGTGTCAACAGTGGTAGCAATTTCATGTAAAGAGAAGTATGTGCAGCTCTTATGACAATCATGAGAATCTTTGTCTAAGGATATCAGGATCTAGGAAACAATTTTGTTTCTTTCCTAGCTAAATAAAAAATAGAACGTGTTATAGTTGGCCCAATCTAAAGGAGCTTTGAGAACTCTGTCTCTGGAACCTGGTGTTCACCCCATTTTTAATGTGATCCTGATTCAATCGGTTACAATTGTCTTATCTCTTTCAAAAAGCCTCTTCACAATCTTTTCATACATTGCGATCCTCTTATTTTCACACAATGGAATTCAATTATATATTGAAATCAGTAGCTTATTTAGAAAAGGCAAAGAATACTGCATGTGCTGATCGTCAGTAAAATGTGCACAATGTCTTTGGGTTGACTTACTGGAATTCTGTTATTTTGAAAAAGATACTCTCTTAGAATTTGGGTTCTAAGTAATGAATCTTGATGATTGTTCAATGAGACAAATGAGTTAAGTGGAGAGCAATTTCATGCATCCAAACTTATATTCCATTCTTGAGAACTTGTGTCGAAGGATATCAGAATGTCTAAGGATATGCAGAATGTCTTACGTTTGACTTATTGGAATCCTATTAATTTGACAAAGGGTGTCTCCTAGTATTTTGTATCTGAATAATGAGTAGTCAGGATTGTTGACAGAGACAAACGTGTCAACAGGGTTAGCAATTTCATGTTAAGAGATGTATCCGCAGTTCGTATGACACACATGAGTACCTTTGTCTATGGATAACAGGATGTAGGAAATAATTTTGTTTCTTTCCTAGCAAGATAGAAAAAAGAACGTGTTAGAGTTTGT
>NW_006425483.1:0-1186 GCF_000296735.1 Chrysochloris asiatica | reverse complement strand
TTATTGCTGCTGACTCCAAAGCCATTTTAACTGAAATGCTGGTAGTTCAAGTTCACCCATTGCAACACATGAACCCTGTTATTATTGTGTGCAGTGCAGTCATGTAAGACCCATAGCAGCCGTGGACAGGGTTTCTGAGGCTGTAAATATATACGGGAGCTGAAAGCCTCATCACATTCCCACGGAGCAGCTGGTGGATTCGAACTGCTGACCTTAGGTTCACAGCTAGGTTCTTTACCACTACACTATCTGAGCTCCTTATAAATCCACTGCTCTACCAGAGCTTCTTATGTACCTATTTTATATATAGGGTTTTCTAAGAGCAGTTGGTCAACTTAAAATTCCAACCATCCAGTTCAATCGTTATTGTAGTCTAGTACAGTAAACCACAGCCACACATAAAGACTATGAGTATATATATATATATACAAACACATGTACATATAGAGCTCTGTTAATGTAGTGATTTTGAATCTGGCTTTGAACTTCACAGTCAGCGGTTCGAAACTACAAGCTCATCCATGGCATAAAGATGAGGCTTTCTGATCCTGTGAATTTTTACAGCCTCAAAAACCCTGTATAGGATCTCTGTGTCAGGACCAACTCTAGGACACATAACAATGTACATATATATTCATAAATAAATCTATTCAGAGACCTGGTGTGGTGCTGTGCCTTAATTCGCCACATTGCAAAGCTGTTGGAATTGGAAAGTAGGCAGTTTAAGCTCACCAGCTGTTCCTTGGAAACCCTATACAAGGTCTTACCTAAGAAGCTCTGCTAGAGTAAAGGTTAAGAATCTGGCTTTAAATATCTCTGGGTGTGAGTAGTTCAAAACAACGAGCTGTTCTATGCAAAAAGTTGAAGCTTCCTGCTTCCATAAAGATTGACAACCTCAGAAACCCTGTAGAGGGAATCTATGAGTCAGAAACGATCAGTGGTATATCTATTTATCTCTATCTCTCTATCTGTCTGCCTGTCTGTCTGTGTGTCTATATGTGAATCTATCATATATCTATCTATCTATCTATCTATCTATCTATCTATCTATCTATCTATCTATCTATCTATCTATGTGTCTACCTATGTATCTATGTGTCTATCTATTTATCTATCTATATAAATACAGAGAGATAAATAGAGGGAGAGTGATTAGAAGTCTTGGTGTAATACTGTGGTTTATTGC
>NW_006425482.1:0-1255 GCF_000296735.1 Chrysochloris asiatica | reverse complement strand
GCATTTGACAAAATCCAACATCCATTCCTGATAAAAACACTCAACAAAATAGGAATTGAAGGGAAATTCCTCAACATAATTCAGAGCATATACACAAAACCACCAGCCTACATTACTCTCAATGGAGAGAAACTGAATGCCTTCCCTCTGTGAACAGGAACCAGACAAGCATGCCCTTTGTCACCATTTTTGTTCAATATTGTGCTGGAAGTCTTAGCAAGAGCTATACGGCAAGGCAGGGAAATTAAAGGTATCCAAATTGGCAAAAAGGAAGTAAAACTCTCCCTATTTGCATACGATATGATCCTATATGTTGAAACCCCCAAAGACTCAGTAAAAAAGCTACTAGACCTCATTGGAAGATTCAGTAAAGTCGCAGGGTATAAGATTAACATACAAAAATCAGTTGGATTCCTCTATACCAAAAACGACAGTATGGAAAGGGACATTAGGAAAACAATACCATTCACAATAGCCAACCAAAGGATGAAATATCTTGGATTAAATATAACCAGAGAAACAAAGGACCTATACAAAGATAACTACAAAACACTACTGCAAGAAACCAAAAGAGACTTACAAAAATAGAAGAATGCACCATGCTCCTGAATAGGAAGACTTAACATTGTGAAAATGTCAATACTGACCAAAGCAATTTACACATATAATGCGATCCCAATACAGGTTCCAACGACATTCTTCAAAGAGATGGAAAAGGCAATTACAAACTTTATATGGAGAGGAAAGAGACCCAAGATAAGGAAAGCACTGCTTAAGAATAAGAATAAGAATAAGGTTGGAGACCTGTCACTCCCCACTTCAAAATTTATTACATGGCTATAGTGGTCAAAACAGCTTGGTACTGGTACAATGAAAGATACATAGATCAATGGAACGGAATTGAGAATCCAGAAATTAATGCATCTACATACAGCCAACTGATTTTTGACAAAACACTATATAATATCGCATTGGGAGGGATGATCTCTTCAACAGATGGTGCTGGCAGAACTGGAAAATGATATGTAAAGACTGAAACAAGATCTTCACCTCACACCTTATACAAAAACCAACTCAATATGGATAAAGGACCTAAACGTGAATCCCAGAAATATGAAGGCCATCAATGAAAAACTCGGGACAAATGTGAGGGCACTAATTATGTGAATACATGGACTACAAAACATTTTGAAAACCACACAAACAAAAATAGATAAAATAGATGAGTGGGACATACTAAAAATTAAAAACTTAT
>NW_006425481.1:6322-8021 GCF_000296735.1 Chrysochloris asiatica | reverse complement strand
TTGAGTACTCTGTATAAATCTATGAGTTGATTAATTGTGTTGTTTAGTTCATCAGTGTCTTTATTGAGTTTCTTTCTAGTTGTTTTAGAAAGTGGAGTATTAAAATTCCCTACTATTATCGTAGAGTTGTCTCTTTCTTTTTTCAATTCTATTCGTGTTTGATATATGTATTTTAAGGCTTTTTTGTTGGAGGATAGATATTTATTATGGTATGTCCTCTTGTTGAATTGACCCTTTAATCATGAGATAACATTCTTCTTTGTCACTTGTGCTGGTTTTTGCCTTGAACTCTATTTTATCAGAAATTAATATTGGAACTCCTGTTCATTTTTTATAGTCATTAGCTTGTTGTGTTTCTTTCCATCCTTTAATTTTTCACATATTTGTCTTTGTGTATAATGTGTGTCTCTTGTATACAGCATATTGAAGGATCCTGTTTTCTTATCAATCTGCTCTTTCTGTTGACTAGGGCATTTAACCTACTGATGTTCATCATAATTATCGATAGGTATGAACTATTGATAAATGATTGCAGTCATTTTTTGGTGGGTTTTGTGTGTGTGTGTGTGTGTGTGTGTGGTTTCTTTGTTCCACATGTCTCCCTGTGCTGATTTCATTCTTTTGTATGTTTTTCTTGTTAATTTTTTCAAAGTTTTAATATTTACAAAATCTTCATGAATTTTCCTTTTTTCTTGATTTGATGTAAAGGTGTATTAAGTTGCTTTGAGGTTACCCTGTACTTTATTAATTTTTTTCCCCATTTAAAAATAGTCTGTTTTATCTTTAAATCTACTTGACGTCCTCGCCATTTGGAATTCTGTAACTATACTTTTTCCTCTTTTTGCTTTCTAGTTATTTTCATTATAGATTGATATCTCTGATTATCTATTTTCAGTCTGTAGTGTTTTTTGTTTGTTTGTTTGTTTCACATGCCATCTTAAACTTCAGACCACCCAGGCCTTCCTCTTATCTCTCTCATCCCAGAGTCAATGGGTGTCAATGGAACATGGCCAGATTCAACTCATGTCTTCATTGCTGCATTTCTTCCACTGCCACTCACAAGTAGACCAGTGCAGTCACCAGCGAGCATACAGATTGCTCGTGTGTTCCTTTTGAATTTCAGTCTTAGCTCAGGGATTAACCTGATGAACTGACTTCTCTCGCCTTGATGGCTCCAAGGCAAACAGCTTGCTTTCCAATCTAATAGTGAAACCTCTGCTTTTTTTCTGCTTGTTGTTCTTTCGAGAAATATCTTCAGTTTCTCTAGCTGTTCTGAATTAGTCTGCCTGTCTTTTCAAGTGGGAATGTCCCACCTCAGAAGGTTCTCGGTGGGGCTCAGATCCCATACTCCACAAAGGCCTAATAAGAAGTCTATTTCTCTGGGCAAGTTCTAATTCCCTCTTTAGCTAATCTAATCAGTTATAGGCTGAAGACAAGCTTACAAATTTTCTGTAATCATATTTCCCAATATTCCTTTCTATCCCACTTAAATGTCTATTTTAAATGAGAAGACAGAAGAAAACAAATCCACAAGACAAACACTTTAACATTATTTCCTTCCTTTACTCATTCTGACTATATCTGGATCCCTGTATCACACAGCCCTGTTGTTCAAAGGTTGTATATGTATCATTCCCTTTATCACATTTAGGCCATGCATATCTCCCTAAGTCTACCCCTATCTTCCTTGTTCATCTAC
>NW_006425481.1:634-3876 GCF_000296735.1 Chrysochloris asiatica | reverse complement strand
GTGGCTGCTCTGATCCTTCCCCTGCTTGGTCTCACCCAAGATGGTGGCTCCAGGAGCAACTGAGCATCTTGAATTAGAAAGCAATTGATTTCTTGCTTCTGCCACAGATTTCCATGGAGGTAAGCCTTCCAATCTTCTAAATATTCCTTTATATGTGATTCAGAGTTCTGGCACCAACCCCTGAGCCTGCTTGGTCTGGTATTCTGTGTAGTTGCTGACGGAGCTCTTCACTGCACTTCCACCTGATCTGCCATCTTGTTTGTTCTTCTGCCATCAAATTTAAGGGACCGTTTTGCCAGGTGAAAGATTCTTGGTTGTCAGTTTTTTTCTTTCAGAATTTTATATATGTATCCCCATTGCTTTCTTGCCTGTATGGTTTCTCCTGAGAAATCAGGGCTTAATCTTAATTGGTTTTCCTTTGTGGGTAACATTTCATTTTTCCCAACCTGCTTTCAGTATTTTTTCCTTGTCTTTGATTTTGGAGAGTTTGATTATGATATGTCTTGGTAATTTTCTTCTGGGGTCTATCCTGCCTGAGATCCATTCAGCTTCTTGAATGCTTGTCTTCTCATATTTCATGTTGTTAGGGAAATTTTTTCCAGCAGTTCTTTGACTATCTTTTTTATGCTTTTCTCTGTCTCTTCATGTTCTGGAATTCAGTCACCTGTAGGTTATTCCTTTTCATGTTGTCACACATGAATCTTAGACTTTCTTCAGATGTTTTCATTCTTTTTTCCAATTGTTCTTCTAGCTTACTTGTATTGAGATATTTATCTCAAGTTCACTGATTCTGGTTTCTGTTGATTCAGTCTACTCCTTTGCCTTTTCAGTGTATTGTCCATTACCTTAATATTAATCTTCTGGATTTCTGTTTGCAGATTTTGTATTGTCTCCAATACTTTACCTGTTTTGTTTGATTGTTTCTGTAGTGCTTTTATGGAGTTTTCCTTGACCTTTCTGTCAGTGTTTTAGAGATACCTACATATCATTCTCCTGAATTCTTTCAGGTAGTTCCAATTCCTCTTCTTCCTAGCTCTGCCTCTGGTCATTTGTTTGAGCTACTTTGTCTTGTTTCTTCATATGAACAGAAATTATTTGGTGCTCTTGAGGCACTGGCTGTTGTTGTATTTGTATTGTATTGATGAATGTATGTTGGTATATTCTTAGGCACTCACCAACTGCCTCCTGATGGGTGTGGTCAGGAAATGAGCTTGTGCTCCGTTCTCTGTTCCCTGTTCATGCAGTTCAGTTCAGGGTGCATTTAGCTGATATTGGTTGTTGTCATTGACCTGGTATACACTGATGCTAGCCCGACTGGGGAGGTAGTAGAGGGTATGGCTGTGGCTGAGCTGTATGGCCATATTTACTGTCTCCTGTTGGATTAGGCAAGAGCAGAAAACATACACACAAGAGAGAAGGAAAACAAACAAACCAGCAAGTAACATTAAAAAAGTAGAATATTAATGAAGAAAGAGCAGGAGAAACAAAAACTGGCAATGATTTTTCTCCACCCACTGGCCTTTCTGCACCACCTACTGACCTCTTCTCTTCAATAAAGTTCAAAATGGTCCCGCTGTGCCTGATTGGCCTGCACAGACAGCCAGTCTTCTTCTTTTGTTTCTTCTGTCTTTTCTAGCCCATGTGTCTGTTCAGACACTTCTCCTAATGAGAGCTAGTCCAGGGCTGGCCAGGGCCAACCAGGGCCGACCAGGGCCGACCAGGGCCGACTTTACGGATTTAGAGTCAGGTCCACTGAAGCAGGGTCATTGTGGTTAGCTCCTCCTTACTTTGATGGGGCTCACTACATTGGTGTCCACCTCTAACTACATGGAAAGTGGGAGATTTCCTGAGGAACTATGCTGGTGGAGGCAGGTCTCACCTCTGGTCACCAGAGGAGTGTGGGGAACAACAAAAAAAAATCGCACCTTTGTCTCTGCGAGCCACAGGTAGGTTTCTGCAGTGTTAATATGTTTTATTATCTCTGAGGCCACTTACAAACACTCAAGATGGCTGCAGCAGTTTGGGTTGGTCACCGCAACTCAGCAGTCCCTGCCTTTCTTGCCGTATCTGCTCAGTTATCTCTCCCAGTAAGTACTTGATCCACTTCTCTATCCCTTCATCTGAAGCTCTGAGTTCTAGGGCTACCCTCTGCATTTGTCTCATCTGGTATTCCATAGCCTTGCTGCAGAGCCTCTCTGCCTAGTCTTTCATTGTCTAACACTAGGAAGATTTGATTTCTTGACAGCTGCTTCCATGAGCATTGACTGTGGATCCAAGCAAAAGGAAATCTTTGACAACTTCAATATTTTCTCCATTTATCATGATATTATTTATTGGTCACCTTGTGAGATATTATTATTGTAAGGCACTGCCAAGTCAGCTCTGACTCATAGCAACCTTATGCACAACAGAACAAAACACTGCCTGGTCGTGTGCCATTCTCATTAATTACACTTGAGCCCATTGCTGCTGCCACTGTGCCATTCTATCTTGTTAGAGATATTCCTATATGCTGCTGTTATTCCCATTTACTGATACGGAAACTGAGAAATATGTTAAGTAATTTGCTGAAGATCCCATAGCTAGGATTCAAATGCAGGGAATTGGCTCTAGAATTGATGCTCTTAATCACTCTGCTTGACTGCATCTTTTGAGGGTAGACAGACACACAAATATTTCAGTGTAATATGGCATGTGCTTTGATTGAGTTATGCTATAGATATACTAAGGTACTATAGAAGTGCAGAAGAGGAGGATGTAGCTCAACATCAAAGGTTCAAGAAACCGGATGCCTGAGTTGAGTAAGAATTAACCCAGCTGGGAAAGGCCTTCCAGGCAGAGGGAACAACGGAAACATAAGGAGAGATGTGAAATAACATGACAGCTGCAGAGGAAAGTACAAACAGTTCTATATTGCTGTAGATCAACACTTATTTAGCAAATGTTTGAACAAGTGCTATTGTTTGCCCAGCACAGTTCTTGGCACTGGAGTTATAGATAAAGATGGCATAGCAAACACTTGGTTCTCTCAGAATTTATAATCTACTGGGCAAAGACTAGGTAAACAAATGTTATCTAACAGTGGTAAATATTTGGATCACACTAGATAGGGCTATAGTAATAGTAGCAGCTAACATCTGTGTACCAGGTATATTTTAAGCATTAACTCACTGAATCACTGAAGTAAATGTGAAGTACTATTATTGGTCCTTCTTTTTATTTATTTATTTATTAAATGTTTT
>NW_006425481.1:0-534 GCF_000296735.1 Chrysochloris asiatica | reverse complement strand
CTGGTGACAGTGGGCTTACTTTGCTGGTCTTTTTTTTAATTATTGGAGATGTTGTGTTAATATATTGATTTGGGTTCTTCTTTTTGGATGTGTATGTTCATTGCTATAAATTGCCCCCTGAACACTGCTTCTGCTGTGTCCCATAGGTTTGGGTGTGTTGTGTTTTCATTCTCATTTGCTTCAAGGAATTTTTATCTCATTTTTTGTTTGTTCTATTACTCAGTAACTTTTAATCAAGGTATTATTCAGTTTACATGTATTTGATTTTGTTTCCTTTATCTGTCTCCTGTTGATTTTTAATTTGTAATCTGAGAAGATGGTTTGTAGTATTTTGATGCTTTTAAATTTATTGAGACTTGCTTTGTGGCCTAACATATAATCTATTCTGGAGAATGTTCCATGTGCACTGGAAAAGAATGTTTATTGTGCTGTTGTTGGATTGAGTACTCTGTATAAATCTATGAGTTGATTAATTGTGTTGTTTAGTTCATCAGTGTCTTTATTGAGTTTCTTTCTAGTTGTTTTAGAAAGTGG
>NW_006425480.1:0-1262 GCF_000296735.1 Chrysochloris asiatica | reverse complement strand
GAGGGCTATGATTGCTGATGTCAGCTGGATTTTGGCTGAAAGCAGAAAATAGCAGAAAGATGTTTGTTGTTAATTGTTTTTAATTGCTGTCAAGTCAGTTCTGACTCATAGTGATCATATACAGAATTTCCAAGAGAAACTGGTGTGTTTGAACTGCTAACCTTGTGACTAGCAGTCCAGTGTTTATACTAGACTCCAGAAAGTTTTTTACTTGTGTTTTATTGACTGGGTCATGACAAATTATGAATAATATTGCGAAGAATAGGTATTCCAGAACACTTGTGCTTGTGAAGAACCTGTATATAGACCAAGAGGTAGGTGTTTGAATAGAACAAGGGGATACTGAGTGGTTTAAAATCAAGAAAGCTATGTGCCAGGGCTGTATTCTGTCACCATACTTTTAAAATTTGTATTCTGAACTAATAATCCAAGAATCTGGATAATATGTAAAAGAATGTGGCATCAGGATTGGAGGAAGGCTTGCTGGTAACAAAGAGTAATCCAAATATTTACCGATGAAGATGGATTGCAATTCAATGTAAAGAAAACAAAATTTCTCACAACTAGATCAATAAATAACATCATGAGAATGGAGAAAAGATTGAAGTTGTCAGAGACTTCATTTTGCTTGGATCCACAATCAACACTCATACAAACAGCAGTCAAGAAATGAAACAATTGCACTAGGCAGATTGCACTAGACAAATCTGCTGCAAAAGATCTCTTTAAAGTGTTTAAGAGCAAAGATATAAGTTTGAGGACTAAAGTGCACCTGACCCAAGCCAGGGTATTTTCATTCACCTCATATGCATGGGAAGGTTGGGCAATGAATAAGGAAGACTATCAAAGAATTGATGCATTTGCGTTATGGTGTTTGAGAAGAATATTGAAAGAACCATGGACTTCGAGAAGAACAAATAAATCTGTTTTGGAAGATATACAGCCAGAGTGCTCCGTAGAAGTGAGAATGGTGAGACTCATGGTGCTGCTGCTGGTGGTTATGTGCTGTGGAGTCAATACCGATTCATAGCATAGGGTTTCCAAGGCTGTAAATCTTTACGGGAGCAGAAAGTCTCATCTTTCTTCTGCAGAACAGCTGATAGTTTTGAATTTCTAACCTTAAGATTAGCAGCCCGACTCATAACCGCTATGCTACCAGAGTTCCTTGAGACTCGTACTGTGGACGATTATTAGAAGAGACCAGTCCCTGGAGAAGGACATCATACTTGGTAAACTATGTTGTTGCTACTGTTAAATTCCGT
>NW_006425479.1:0-1262 GCF_000296735.1 Chrysochloris asiatica | reverse complement strand
GTCAACCATTCAAGATCAAAAGGGCAAAATTTACCTAAAGACAAAGTTGAGAAGGGTGGGAAGGTGGGTGTAATGGAAATAAGAACCACAGGGAGGAAGTGGGATAAATGTTGTTACATGGAGGTGATTGCAATCATTGAGAAGAAACAAAGTGCATAACTTATTGTATCTAAAACAAAAGATCCACTTTGTAAATCTTTTCTCAATTCACAATTTACAAATTTATTTTAAAGTTCATGGAAAAATGGAATTAAGAGATAATGTAATTTTTCCATGAACATTTGAAGCCTTCTTGTATATATTTTTAAGCATAAAAATCTCACAAAGTTTAAGGGAGTATATCCCTGTTTGGTGTGTGGGGTGTGGATCTTCTTCAACCAGTTTGATCTCTTTGCTAAATTCTACAGACCTCAAGAAAAAGGAGGGCCTTAGTGTTTCCGGACCTCTAGTTAATGAGAGCTTGTCATAAGATTCCAGGAGGCTTCTCAGAGAATGCCAGAAATCTACCCGTGGAATCTCAATGGGTTCCACTGAGTGAGTGTGACATCGATCCCTGATTGGGCCCAATAAGAAATGTTCAAGGATAACTCTTGGGAGGGTCTAGGTATGAAATCCTCCTTCATCCCTGCAGTGCAATTTGAGTGAGGGCCCTTGGTGGTCTGTGGTTACCTGCCTTCCTCAGACTCCAGTCACCCTTTCTGCTGCCCAGCACCCCTTCTTGACTAGAGGGAGCTCGTTCCCATCAGCCTGCCTTCTCTGCGCTCTTGGCATTCATATGGCATGGCTATAAATTATGCCCAGTGTGTTCATTTTCAGTTTGGACGTGTTCTCATCCCAGAGGGGCAACTAATGGCGTCAAGTTACTGATGTGAAAAAAGCCTGCCGCTACAATGACTAAGGATTAATGAGATCACAGTCATGGGGGCTGGGGCAGCAATAAATCGTCAGTGACTGGTGACATGGGTTTTAAATTATGTTTTCCCTGCCCTTCCCCCTGCTCCAAAATGATTTTGCTGTAAAGTTGTTTGTTAGATGTTTACCTTTGCTTAAATGTTTGCTTTCTATTAAAAGGTGACATAAACAGGGCCTTCTTAAGAATCTGGATACAGGCTGAGAGGGACTTAAAAGCCTATCATCCAGAAATAAAAAGAAGAGGAAAAAAAGTATTCTCATACAATTTGATGAACTTGACCTACACCTATGGAAGCAGTAGCTCAAAAGAGGGAATAAATCCTTACAGAGCTCTGGTAGCGTAGTGGCTA
>NW_006425478.1:0-1262 GCF_000296735.1 Chrysochloris asiatica | reverse complement strand
CTATGGAAAATTTTAAATAATTTAGTAGTTACTAAACTGCAACTTTAGTGAGCTCTGGTAGCGTAGTGGTTATGAATGGGGCTGCGAACCTTAAGGTCAGCGGTTTGAAACTACCAGCCGCTCCGCGGGAGAAAGATGAGGCTTTCTACTCCCGTAAAGATTTACACCCTCGGGAAACCCTGTACAGGGTCGCTATGGGTCGGACCCAACTCCATGGCACTTAACAACAACAACAACAATGCAAGACTGGATCAATATTTGACCATCAATTAGTGAAATAAATCACAAAACTGTCTGTGTTCATCAATGATTGTCTATGTAGAAAGGGGACTTCTCCATCTTGGCTGAAACAAGAAACCCCAAAAATAATTTTTAGCATTCTTATTACTATCATTGATAACCAGCAAAGGATCATCCTCTATAAGTTATTTAAATTACAATGTTTTCTACTATAAATTACAACTTAAGCCTTTCCATGTCAATAATATTCCTCAGAACGACTTTCACTGAGTAGATAGTATTTCATAGAAGGAGATTAAAGGGACATAACATGCAAACATTTTACAGAATTTTCATGTGCATTGTTGAATGGTCTTTTGTAAAGACTATACCAGTTTACACTCCCAGCAATAAGTTATGTAGTTTTCCATTCCCCTAAACATATACCTGCATTATATATTATACAATTTAAGAATCTGCTACCAATTTGCTTTATTAAGTTTACATTTCCTTATTTATTGTTGCTATATTTATGTTTCAATTAAACTTTAAGTTCGAAATCAGTTGTACAGTACTTAGCAACAACTATACTTACTTATTTATACTTGAAAAAATCCAATATGAGGAGAATGAAAATTACTTAATACTTCTCAAAACCAGAAGAAAGTAATGCTGAACATTTATTTTATGTTATGGTCATTAAATGGCTTTTTGACAACTCTAATATATTGTTAGGAGCTGTCTAGAACACTAGGCTGAAAGGGGTTCTTATGATCATGGTTGTATAAAGTAAAGTGTACTTGGTATTCTTTTCTATACCTTTTTCAAATGTAAATAAGTAAGTATAGTTGTTGTTGCTAAGTGATTCAGCTTCATAGCTAACTGATTCAGCTTCATAGCAACCTTGTAAAGGATTTCCGAGGCTTTAAATCTTCGCAGGAGCAGAAGCAGAAGCAGAAGCAGAAAGTCTCATGTTTCTACTGCAGAGAATTGTTACTCATGTGGTTTGCAGTACAGTGCTTATCCTATGGAGTCACTGCACT
>NW_006425477.1:0-1262 GCF_000296735.1 Chrysochloris asiatica | reverse complement strand
TAAGTTCATCTTCTGCCTATAACTGATTGGAATACCTAAAATGAGGCTACAACATGCCCAGTAAAGGAGGCTTTACTGCAGAAATCATTGGACAATCTCTTTGATATCCCATGAGAGTAAAGTTTTGCTAAAGGTAATACAGAAACAGCTGCAATCATACATTGATAGAGAACTTTGAGAGGTTCAAGTCGGATTCAGAAGAGGCCATGGAACAAGGGATATCATTGTTGATGTCTGATGGATCATGGCTGAAAGTAGAGAATATCAGAAAAATGTTTACCTCTGCTTTATTGACTATGCAAAGGCTTTCGATTGTGTGGATCATGACAAGCTATGGACAACATTGTAAAGTATAAGTATTCTGGAACACTTAATTGTGCTCATGAGGAATCTGTACCTAGACCAAGAGGCAGTGGTTTGAATAGAACATGGGAACACTGAATGGTTTAAAATTAAGAAAGGTGTGTGACAAGGTTTATTCTTTCACCATAGTTATTCAAACTGTATGCTGAGCAAAAAATCTGAAAAGCTGGGTTCTGTGAAGAGAAACATGGCATCAGAATTGGAGGAAGACTCATGAACAACCTGTGATATGCAGATAATACAACCTTGCTTGCTGAAAGTGAAGAGGACTTAAAATATTTACTGATGAAGATCAAAGACCACCGCTTTTGGTATGGATTGAATCTCAATGTCAAGAAAACAAAAATCCTCACCACTGGACCAATAAACATTTTCTTATCAACGGAGAAAAGATTGAAATCGTCAAGGACTTCATTCTTCTTGGATCAACTATCAACCCTCAAGGAAGCAGCAGTCAAGAGATCAAACAACATATTGCAATAGACAAATGGTGCTGCACAAGACCTTTTTAAAGAGCAAAGATGTCAGCTTGAGGACTAAGGTACACCTGACCCAAGCCATGGTGTTTTCAATAACCTCATATGCATGTGAAAGCTGGACAGAGAATAAGGAAGACTGTAGAAGAATTGATGCCTTTGAGTTATGGTATTGGAGGAGAATATTGAAAGTGCCATGGACTGCCAAAAGAACCAATATATCAGTTTTGGAATAAGTGTAGCCAGAGTGCTCCTTAGAGGTCAAGATAGCCAAACTTCATCTCTCAAACTTGCACATATCGTCAGTAAGGATCAGTCGCTGGAGAAGAATATTATGTTTGGTAAGGTGGAGGATCAGAGAAGAAGAGGAAGACCCCCAACGAAATGGATTGGCCAAGTGGCAGCATGGATGGACTCAGTGTG
>NW_006425476.1:0-1202 GCF_000296735.1 Chrysochloris asiatica | reverse complement strand
TTTTGTTTTGTGATGAAGCGGGACACGGTTATCTGTCAAAACAAAACAGAGAGCCAAGGAGAGACTGGCGGCTTTGAGGAAGGTGAAGATTTGAAATAGTCACTGCAGGGTTCAACCATATTTAGATGTTGATTTGAACAAACATTAGAGGGGTAGAGATTGACCTGGAGTGGGTACAAGTTAATATTAAGAAATTATTATTAATCTTGTCAGATGCAATTAAAGAAATGTGATTTTTTTTTTTTAAGGTCCTTATTTATTAGAGGTATACAATGAAGAATTTCATGCAAAATGCAATGTCTTGGATTTGCATTAAAATAGTGCAGATCTCCCTTCCCAAGGCTAGTTCAAGAAAGACAAAGTTTAGCTAGATGTCTTCAGGCCTCTTCAGCTAAGGCCGGCCTCTGAGGAGTCCCTGGGTTAATCTCTCAACTATTAACTGACAGGTTAGTGGTTTGAATCCACCCAGGGGTGCCCCTGATGAGAGGCCCAGTGATTTGCCCTGGAAAGACCACAACTACTGAAACCTCTGTGGACCACTGTTCTGTTCTGCAGCTCAAGGGGTCTCTATGAAACAGAATGAACTCACTGGTAATGGGTTTGGGTTTGGCCAAATGGATACACCAGGCTGATACAGCTGACCACTAGGGTCATCTGGCTGACAGCACGCACAGTCAGCAATAACACGGCTATAATTTGACTTCCCTTGGAATTATTTTTTCCTCTAGGTTGAGAATAAGCTCAATAGCCCAAATGATATCCAGTATACATAAAATTTGCAATCATCCTTGGGCATTAATAAAGTATTGTTGTAGCCCTCCTTTGAGGCAAATGAGCTCAGAGGTGCTGATAAGATTCCATTTGGGGAAGGTGCTAACCATACTGAGGCAGGTACCACACATCAATGCCAGAGCGTCTGAGTCCTGGTTCTGCCATTAATAACTAGGCGACCGTGAGCATGTTTCTTAACCTGCATTTAAATAAACATTATAAATAATTACGTTTTGGAGTCCTGGTGTGGTGCTGTATGTTAATATGTTGGACAGCAAAGTCTGTTTGAACCACAAGGTCAGGAGTTCAAGCTCACCAAAAGCTCCTCATAAATCCAATACAGGGTCGCTATGGATCAAAGCCAACTTGATGGCACTTAACAACAACAAATAAATATGAGGAGGCTCCAGAAGGTTCATGGACACAATCTT
>NW_006425475.1:0-1203 GCF_000296735.1 Chrysochloris asiatica | reverse complement strand
CCAGTTTCACAGGAGTCTATTGAACATTGTAGGGCTTTGCTCTCAGCTTCACTGCTGTTTTTCCCTCACTTCGCCTTATCGGTGATGAACGTGGTCACCAATCAGAGCATGTATTCCCATTGAGTCTTAGTCTTGGACAGAGGTTTGCCCTGAGGGGACCCGACCACTTGTCTTGATGTTTCCTGGGCAAGCAACTTGCTTGTTCTTGTAGTAATCAGTCAGACTGCTAGTATTGTTTTGTATTTTTTCTGTCGGTCTTTCTTTCAAGAAGTATCTTCTGTTCTTCTAGCCCCTCCAGGCTGGTCTGCTTGTCCTTTCAAGTGGAAATTTCCCACATCAGAAGATCCTGGATGGGGGTCAGGATTTCACCTATGGTCTTATGTAATGCAGAGGCTCTGCAGGAAGCCTCCTTCACTGGGCATGTTGTAACCCCATATTAGGTATTCCAATCAGTTATAGGCAGAAGAGGGACTTACAAGCTTTCTATGGTGATATTTCTGGCTATTCCTCTCTTCTCCTCAAGTGTCTATTTTATAATGGTAAGTCAGAGAAGCCAAGATTCAAAAGACAGCCAAGCATCTTAACATTATTTCCCCCCTCTCCCCTATTCCAACCATGTCTCAATCCCCGTATCCCAGAGCCCTGTTGTTTCAAGGTTGTGCATACATCATTATTTACCTCTGTCCCACTTAACCCATGCAAACCTGACTAATTGTTTTCCCATCTGCCTTGTTCTTCCACTCCCCTCCCCGTTATTGTGTATTGCCCACCCTCCCTAGCACCAAAACTCTCCTGTGTCTATTCCTTACACTGTGCTCCAACTTCCCCTCCCTTCTCTCGCCCCTCCCCCAACATCCCAGTAACCAGCAATGAATCCCCTGCCCTTCTTTAGTATGGGCTCTTACTCTTACTCTTTTACAGTAGTGATATTGCAGTATTTCTCCTTTTGTGACTGACTAATTTCACTCAAGGTAATGTCCTCAAGATTCATTCATGTTATGCGGTGGCTTACAGCTTCCTTGTTATTCTTCAAGGTTGCATAATATTCCATTGTGTGTATGTACCACAGTTTGTTTATCCATTCTTCCGTTGATGGGTACTTAGTCTGTCTCCATCTTTTTGCTATTGTAAATAGTGCTGCTGTGAACATTGGTGTGCACATATCTATTTGTGTTATGGTTCGTATTTCTTGTGGGTAAATAC
>NW_006425474.1:0-1242 GCF_000296735.1 Chrysochloris asiatica | reverse complement strand
AGAAAGTGGTGCATTTATGACTGGCAGATTAGCCTAAAATATTTTTAAATAAGGAAATAGAAGCGCTTATTGACAGATGGCTGATATATATTGAAAAGCAAGGTGATTATGTAAAAAAATTGTGCATTTGTCCTTTTGAAAATTTGATTAAAATAAATTCTACAGCCAGAGTCCTGGTGTGGCACTGTCAGGTAAGGACAGGACAAGATTGATTTGAATTGTAAGGTCAGCAGATCAAACTCATCAGACATTCCTCGGAAAGCCTTTAGAGTTCCCAGTATGAGTCTAGTTGATTCAGGAGTGCTTTATGGCAGTGTGGGTTCATGCTCTGGACTGCATGGTTGGTTTGAATCACAAGCTCACCAACTGATCCTTGGAAACCCTATACAGGGTTGCTATTAGTTGAAACTAACTTGTCTTTGCTTAACTATAGCAATAACTGGACTACTTGATTTCAAATATCTTAAAGGAATCCTGGTGTGGCTCTCTGGGTAAGTGCACAGTACTGCAAAGTCGGTTTGATGCAAGGTCAGTAGTTCAAGTGCACCTGTACATTATGGGTTGCAACTGACTCTATGGCATTTAACAGACAGTGAAGCTGTTTGAACAGCAAGGTTGGCAGTTCAAGCTCGCCAGCTGCTCCTCAGAAACCCTGTACAGGTTCGCTATGGGTTAGAACTGACTCAACGGCACTCAACAAAAACAACAACTACAGCCAGATTGCAGATAATTTTTCACTCACCCTCATATAGATTTTTATTGTTATTGTTGAGTGCTGTCGAATCAACTTCAACCCATAGAAACTCTGTATAGAATTTACAAGGAGTGACTAATGAGTTGAACCACTGACCTCGTGGTTCAAACTGACCTTGTGGTCCAGTGCATTATCCTGCAGTGCCACACAGGACAGATTCCCTCATATGTATATTAGACTGTTACTCAAACCTAAATGAATATGAAATTTTGACAGTATTATGATATGGATGTACATTACAACATTATGTCAAATAAATTATACTTAAATGAAAAATACTGTATTTTTCTACTTAAATGAAATATCTTGTAAAGGAAATTAATAGGGATGAAAGATTATTGGTGATTGGAGCTGAGAAAGGGGAGTAGGGATTTATTGCTTAAATTGCATCCGTATTATGTTTGACGTGGTAAAAATATTTTTTTTTGTAATGGATGGTTGTGACAATTGCACGGCAGAGTGAATGGGATCATTAATGATACTGAATT
>NW_006425473.1:0-1203 GCF_000296735.1 Chrysochloris asiatica | reverse complement strand
TTTTTTTACTGAGTCTTTGGGGTTTTCTATGTATAGAATCATGTTTTCTGCAAATAGAGAAGTTTATTTCATCTTTGTCAATTTGGATGTCTTTAATTTCCCCATTTTGCTGTATAGTTCTGGCTTAGACTTGCAGCACAATATTAAATAGGAGTGTTGACAAAGGGCATCTTTGTCTGGTTCCCGTTCACAGAAGGAAGGTTTTCAGTTTCTCTCCATTGAGAGTGATGCAGGGTTTGTATATATGCTTTGATTATATTGAGGAATTTCACTTCAATACCTACTTTGTTGAGTGTTTTTATCAGGAATGGATGCTGGATTTTGTCAAATGCCTTCTGCATCAATTGATATAATCATATGGTTCTTTTTATGACCTGATCAATTTCTTCTTTTGTTATAGGTCTGTTCAAGTTTTCTACCTCACTCTGTGTAAGTTTAGGTAGGTTGTGTTTTTCTAAAAATGCATCCATTTCTAAGTTTTTGAATTTGTTAGAGTACAACTCTTCATATTATTCTGTTATAATCCTTTTGATTTTGTTTGGTTTCATTGTGACATCGCACATGTGGTTTCTAATGTGAGTTATTTGTGTCTTCTCCCTCTTTTATTTTGTTAGGTTTGCCAGTGGTCTGTCAATTTTATTAATCCTTTCAAAGAACCACCTTCTTGTCCTATTGATTCTTTCTATAGTTTTCCATCTCACTTATTTATGCTCACATCTTTATCATTTCTTTATTCTGGTGACGGTAGGTTCCCACTTGTTAGTCTGTTTCTAATTTTTGGAGATGCTGTGTTATTTCTTTCTTCTTTTTGGATGTAAGCATTTATCACAATAAATTGTCCTCTCAGCACTGCTGTCGCCATATCCCAAAGATTTTGGTATATTGTGTTTTCATGCTCATTTGTTTCTAGGAACTTTGTGATTCATGTTTAATTTCTTCTTTTACTCAGTTGTTTTTCAGCAGGGTGTTTGTTGTTCAGTTTCCATGTATTAGACTTTTTTTCCTTGGTCTTCTTATTGTTGATTTATAGTTTTATAGCATTGTGGTCTGAAAAGATGCTCTGACTATTTTGATGTTTGTAATTTTATGGAGGCTTGCTTTGTGACCTAACACATGGTCAATGTTGGAGAATGTTCCATGTGTACTGGAGAAGAATGTATATTGTGCTGTTGTTGGGTTGAATGCTCTGTACACATCTATGAG
>NW_006425472.1:0-1262 GCF_000296735.1 Chrysochloris asiatica | reverse complement strand
AGAGAGAGAGAGAGAGAGAGAGAGAGAGAGAGTCTTGGTATGTCATTGTGGGCTAAATACTGGACCGCAAGGTTGATTTGAACCACAAAGTTGATGGTTTAAACTCATCAGTTACTCCTTGGAAACCCTATACAGGAAGCTGGGTCAAATGGGTACTATGTACAAGTTTGGGCGTTCTTGTGTGTCACCCACATTTCACATGAATTGGATGCTTCACTTGCACCTGTTGCCCTCTGAGGTTAGGTCCTTGTCCATGGACTCAGGAGTTTCAAAGTCTTCCCAAGCTTCAGACCAATCAGCCCTTCCTCTCCTCTTTCTTATCTCAAGGTTGATAGGAGTTTATGAAACATAGTTGAACTAAGCCCATGTCTTTATTACTGCCTTTCCCCCACTTTCAATCACATGTAGAACAACGTGGTTACCAGCAAGCTTACATGCCTGCTCATGTGTTCCCTTTAAATTTCAGTCTTGGAGGAGGCTTTGTTATATACATTTTTTTTTTAAGTTTTTATTGGGAATTTAATGAAATTTTACAGGGCAGATCATCAGTTTTACATTCAACAAACCATATACTTTGTTTCATTATTACAATGATCCTAATCCCCTCCATGTACCATCAGTTAACAGTATTTCTCTCTATTTGTTTTAGCTCTTTTTTTTTTCTTTTCTTTTTAAAACACTTTGTTGTTGTTGTTAAGTACCATTGAGTCGATTCCGACTCATAGTGACCCTGTATAGGGTTTCCGAGGAGCAGCTGGTGAGCTTGAACCATCGACCTTGCAGTTCAAATGGCTTTGCAGTCTGGGGCATTAACCCACAGCACCATACCAGGAGTCCATCTATAATAATTTAAACCATAAAGGGTATGTTCTGCAAGCTTGCCTCCTGGCTGCCAGCTCTCAGTCCCTCTCTTTCCATGAATCTAGAGTCCTCAGCTGCTCCTGCTCTCCATGTCTCCATCTCTGCCCCCATCTCTGGTGTCATGGCTTCTCTAAATAGGGTCCCGCATTCTGCTTGTGCTCGTCTCCCCTGATGGTCCTAGGGTCCCCTGTTTCTGGACTGTAAGATTAACTACTCCCCCATTTTTGTTACAAAACTTCTGCCTTTACAATTGTGACAGTCACAATTAGTCATGATAACAATTACTCACGATTGAATCATAAGATTCTTATCTTCATCTCTTGTAATCATCTGTTGTTGTTATGTGCCGTGGAGTCGGTTCCGACTCATAGCAACCCTGCACAGGGTTTCCGAGGCTGTAA
>NW_006425471.1:0-1260 GCF_000296735.1 Chrysochloris asiatica | reverse complement strand
TTTTTTTTTTTTTTTTTTTTCTTTTAACGAGATTCGGAAGTTCTTGTAAGAGCTCCAGTGAGCTATCCTCACAAGTGAAGGTAACGCCTTTGCCTGGCAAAGCCTGTGACTGACAACTTTTTTAGTTACCTGAGCTCTCTGCCTTCATTCTCTAGTACTTTCCTTTTTTCCTTTGTTTCCTAGAGTTTTATAGCTAACTGCTGTTTAGCAAAGAGAAGGCAAATTCAGACTTAGGCTAAACCCTAGTTATAGTCTGTTTCTTTTTGTTGTTGGTACCAGCATCACATCCCACCTGGCCAGACCTGCCAAGTTTTTTGGATTTCCTAGAGGAGGTTTTTATTCTGTCTGCTTGTCTGCACTTGTATACAAAACCTGTAATTACATAATAGGTGAGCTTACTGTTGTGCTATTGTGCTTTCTTTTCTTTTGATAAACCAGCTGAATTGGTCCTTTTTTATATTTGGAGCTATTGTTACCTTTATAACTGTTACAGTTTCCTTCCCCCTGGCGTCTGATCTTTTAGCTTTTATACCAGCAACTAAATATTTATGTGGGGAAAAAAATCATTAAAAATAGTTTGTCAGTGAAATTTTCAGACTTTTATGTTTCTAGCTACAATTTGAACTTTTAAATGTTATAACCACAAGTGACTGTCCACAAAAATAGTTTGTCCTTAAAATATGTTATCTTGTTTTTAGTCAAAAAAGGTTGCTTAAAAGAGTCATCAAAGTGATTAAATATACATATCGAATCCTCTTACTTAAACATCTATGTCTGCCACATTGAAGAATAATGATGAATCTGCGAAACACCACACAGCAGAGGAATCTGGAGGACATGGTGCTGAGTGAAATCAGCCAATCACAAAGGGATAGATATTGTATCAGATAACTATTGTAAAAAGTTAAGAAGAGGTTTTCATTCTACGATAAACATTCTATGACAGTTACAGGGGTGGGAGGGAAGGAAGAATTATTCTCTGAGTGACGTGTGTTCCAACTGATAGCGACTCTGTGTAGGGTTTCCGAGGAGCAGGTGGAGAATTTGAACTACCGACCTTGTGGTTCAATCCGGCCTTGTGGTTGAATGCTTAGACATATGCTAACTTGGGTGACAGGCAAGGCAGTTTTAAAAAAAAGTAGAAGAAAGAACTAAATTAAGAAAAATGGATTTATTTTTTTGTCTGTGTTTTTCTTTCTTTCATGTCCTGGAAGGGAAACAATAATTTTCTTATTTTCTCATTGTTGTTGTTGTTGTTAA
>NW_006425470.1:0-1262 GCF_000296735.1 Chrysochloris asiatica | reverse complement strand
TTCATCTCCAGAGTGAAGAGATGATAATATCAGAATATGCTCTTCCTCCTTTATAAGGCAGCCTGCTAGTTACAAGTGTCAGACTTTTGAAAAATCTGTAGACATGATCTAACCCCTGTTGTTGTTGTTAAGTGCCCTTGAGTCGGTTCTGCATAGGGTTTCCAAGGAGTAGCTGATGAGCTTGAACCCCTGACCTTGTGGTTAAAACTGACTTTGCAGTCAGGTGCTTTAACCCACAGCACCATACCAAGTCTCCAACCCCTGTAATGTCTACTATGTTAAAAGGTGTACAATAGCAAACTGGTGCTACTTTGCAACCTGATCAAAACATTGGTATTATAACTGTATTGTTATGTTAAAGATGCCTAACAACAAGTGTATCCAAAAGTGTTTCTTTAATGCCTTTCATGTATAGAAAGGTGAAATACATGCTATATGCTAAAACAAACACTTGTCTAATCTACGCTAGACAGGAATTATACCTAAGTGTTCCAATTTAACTACACATTCAATTTAACACCAATGTAGGAACAGAATTCGTTCATAATCCAGTGACAGCAAAAGGAATCTTCTGGAAAGCAATAGAAAAATAACCAATAATTTAAAGTAGTTTCAGAATACCTGCTAAGAATGTGCTAAAACCAGAAGTTTTGGGAATGTCTTTTGATAGAATAAGAATCAAAATAAATAATTCATATTAATTGAATTGAATGCAAGTAATCTCTTCAGGAAACGATTTCTAGTTTATTATGACATGTGATAGAAATATTGAATTCAAGCGTTGTTATGAACTTTTGTCATTAAAAGTGGAAAGTGATGAGGATTCATTTATTTTGTCATAATAACAATAATGTGCTATCAAATCTGATGGTTCAATTAATTTAAAATTAAAATAGTATCATGAATCATTTTTATAGTATAAAGCATTTGAATAATAAAAATTCCAGGAAAATGCTATAAAGAGTGTTGCTAAGTCAAATAAAAATATTTAGGACACACCGCTAGAAATTTTCCACCACTCCTCTGTCAGTTTGTCACACTGGGCTGGTTTGCATGTTGCTGTGAGGCTGAAGTCTGTTTCACCAATGTTTTAAGTGCTGACAGGGTCTCCCATGGTGGACAGATTTCAGGTGAGCTTCCAGACTAATGTTCACAAGAAGGAGAGGCAGGCTACTTACAAATGTTTGGCCACCGAAAACCTTATTAATAGCAGTGAAACACATCAGCACCAGAATATTGAAAAGTGAAACATAAATAATAGC
>NW_006425469.1:0-1238 GCF_000296735.1 Chrysochloris asiatica | reverse complement strand
TGTTGTTGTTGTTGTTACTAAGTGTCTTCGAGTTGGTTCTGACTCATAGTGAACCTGCATAGGGTTTCCGAGGAGCAAGCTGGTAAGTTTGAACTGCCGACTTTGTGTTCAGCGGTCAAGTTCTGATCCTACAGCGCCATCCCAGGAGTCCAGAGAAGGGCTTGTTGTTGTTGTTATGTGCCATGGAGTCGGTTCCAACTCACAGTGACCCGGTACAGGGTTTCCGAGGCTGTAAATCTTTACGGGAGCAGAACGCCTCATCTTTCTCCCATGGAACAGCTGATAGTTTTGAACTGCTGAACTTGAGGTTAGCAGCCCAATTCGTAACCACTATGCAACCAGAGCTCCTTAGAGAAGGGCTAGAAGCAGTTAAGTCTCAACAATAATGATCACCCTGATGTGGGTTTCTAAATACCACTGTACTCAGCTGCTATCCAAAAGGTCTGTGGTTCAAACCCACCACTGAGCCCATAGCAGTACTGATTTGCGTCATAAAGATTGCAGCCTGGGAAACCTTATGGAGTAATTCTAGTCTGTCCTTTATGATCAGCATGAATTGGAATTGACTTTATGGCACACAATCACAAAAACAGTACAAACTGATGAATGCACACCTATAGGTACACATGTATTTCTGTGTCGATTTGTGATTATGTATGTATATACACATATGCTCTGGTAGCGTATTGGGCTGCTAACCTCCAGGTCGGCAGTTCGAAACTACCAGCTGTTCCACAGGAGAAAGATGAGGCTTTCTGTTCCCGTAGAGATTTACAGCCTCGGAAACCCCGTGCAGGGTCATGATGAGTTGGAACCGACTCCACGGTGCTTAACAACAACAAACCACACACTCACACACATATATATATATACTGAAGGTATACACATGATATATATACAAGGTTGCTATGAGTTGGAACTGACTTGAGGGCGCTTAACAACAACAACATATATAAATCAGCCGTATGAAAATGTTCTACTCTAACCCAGCACTAGAAGCCTCATAGGGCCTTTGAAGGAATCAGGTTTTCAAACTTTGTAAAGCTTTTTGAGTTAACTATATATAACTCAAGGGAATCATCAGAGGGGAAAGAAAACGTTCTCTTGATAGCTATTTAATAGATGTTACTATAATAAAACAAAAATAAAAGACTCATGCTAATGCTAAGATGTTTTCATCTGCAAAACTGTCATCATACCACTCCCCTTTGTATATCTTAGTCCCAGCCTCAAACCCT
>NW_006425468.1:0-1259 GCF_000296735.1 Chrysochloris asiatica | reverse complement strand
AGGCGCTCTGGTAGCATAGTGGTTATGAGTCGGCCTGCCAACTTTAAGGTTAGCAATTCAAAACCACCAGCGGTTCCTTGGGAGAAAGATGAGGCGTTCTGCTCCCGTAAAGATTAACAGCTTTGGAAACCCTGTGCAGGGTCGCTATGAGTCGGAACTGACTCCACGGCACATAACAACAACAATGGTACTATGTTAATACAGAAATAGCCAGTTAGGAGGAACTTAAAGACCGTACGTAGCTAAGGAGTCCCAGTGTGGCACTGTAGGGTAACCACTGGACTACAAGATTGGTGGTTCAAACCCACCAGCTGGTCCTGATCCTCAGAAGCTCATGAGTCAGAACCAACTTGATGGCACTTAGAAACAATAAGGTGAAGAAAATACTGAGGAAGAAAGGGGAAGAAGTATTTCTGGATTTTTTTTTGGGGGGGTGTGTAATGAGCTTTGCTTTTGGTAATAACTTGTGTTTCTTATTCTAATTTCAGTTAATGAATTTTATTACAAAGTTGTGTTTTAATCTCTATTTGCTTTTAAGGTGACCTTGTTATGAGTAATATTAATTTTCCTATTACAGTAGCGCTGTTTTTTTTTTTTTTTTTACTTTAGAATCAATTTATTTAAAAATAGTGTATTTTAGTAGTTTATATAATAAACATGTTTGCAGGTGTACAAGGGCTTAAAAAGTTTGTTGAAAATAGAATGAAAAGATCATGGCATTTTCCACTAACCTTTTGAAGCATCCTCATGTATCAATTTAGTAAAAACTCTGAAGGTGGTACGTACATGATTGAAGTTTGAGAAACATCATACTAGGTCTCTACCCCTTCCCATGGTCACTGTGTCCATCGTAGCTCCCAGTGACCCTACAGGACAGAGAAGAAGTGTCTTCTAGGGTTTCCAAGGCTAGAAATCTTCATGGACTCAGACTACCACATCTTTCTCTGGTGGAGTCAAACCCCCGAATTTCAGTGGCCGGCAAATTTCTTTGGACTAAATAGGGTAACCATTGGTTTGGGATCTGTATTTTGTAAATAAGGTATTGTTGGAACACAGTCACAACCGCTGATATCTTGTATTGTCTATGGCTGCTTTCCATTAAAATGACAGAGTTGAAAAATTGTGACAGAGATAGTATGACCATACAGTCTAAACTAGTAACGATCTGACTCTTTACAATCAAAGAGTCAGATTGTTAATATTTGACACTCCCTACACTAGGAGTCCTAGGAGCTCTGGTAGCGTAGTGGTTACGAATC
>NW_006425467.1:0-1263 GCF_000296735.1 Chrysochloris asiatica | reverse complement strand
CGGGAGTAGAAAGCCTCATCTTTCTCCCGCGGAGCGGCTGGTAGTTTCGAACCACTGACCTTAAGGTTCGCAGCCCGATTCGTAACCACTACGCTGAATAAATTGGTTTAATCTATTCAATGAAGCAGTCATTAAAAGCCAAATTTGAAAAATGTTTAATATCATGGAAATTAATGCTAAAGGAAATAAAGCACATATGTAATCATGAATAATATACCTTTTTAAAACACACCTAGAAAAAATTATAAGGAATTCACTAACATTTTAATAGTGGCTATTTCAGATAGAGAATTTTAAGTGCTTATTTTCTCCATTATATTCTTCAGTATGTTGTTGTTGTTACATGCTGTGGAGTTGGTTCTGACTCATAGGGACCCTGTACAGGGTTTCCGAGGCTGTAAATCTTTACGGGAGCAGAAAGCCTCATCTTTTTCCCGCAGAACAGCTCGTAGTTTTGAACTGCTGACCTTGCTGTTTGCAGCCTGATTCATAACCACTATGCTACCAGAGCTCCTTATTCTTCAGTGTGTGTCCCTGAAAATTCTTTAAAGTGTATTACTTTAAAAAGAAAGAAAGAAAGATAATTCTAGTTTCAAATGCAATTGCAAGAAATGAGATACCCTGTCCTCTTTACTCAGTTCCACCTCCTTGGTGACATAGTAGAATGTCACAGGATATTGACATTGATACATCAGGTTACAGAACATTTCTGTGATTATAAGGATGTCTCATGGTGTCCTCTTAGAGCCAGGCTCATTTCCTTCTGTAGTATCTTCTTAACTCCAGGCAACCCCTAATTTCTGTTCTCCATTTCAAGAATATTATATAAATGGATTCATAAATAAGTTGTTAAGTGCCGTCGAGTTGATTCGAACCCATAGTGACTCTGTATAGGGTTTAACCATTGCAGTTGAAACGGCTTTGCAGTCCGGCACATTAACCCACAGCACCACACAAATAGTCTCTTGCTTATGATGGGATATGTTCTGATGACTCTGTCCTAAATTGGCAGTGACAAGTTGTTGTTAAGTGCTGTCGAGTCGGTTCCAACTCATAGCGCCCCTGTATAGGGTTTCTGAGGAACAGCTGGTGAGTTTGAACCACCGACCTTGTGATTCAAACCAACCTCATAGTCCAGTGCTTATTTTACAGGCCTTTATTTGGTTCGTAGTGGTTACGAATCGGGCTGCGAACCTTAAGGTCAGCGGTTCGAAACTACCAGCCGCTCCGCGGGAGAAAGATGAGGCTTTCTACTCCCGTAAA
>NW_006425466.1:0-1257 GCF_000296735.1 Chrysochloris asiatica | reverse complement strand
TAATGTTCATAGCAGCACTATTTACAATAGCAAAAAGATGGAGACAGCCAAAGTGCCCATCAACTGAAGAATGGATAAACAAACTGTGGTACACACACACACATTGGAATATTATGCTACCTTGAAGAATAACAAGGAAGCGGCAAGCCACCGCATAACATGGATGAAACTTGAGGACATTATATTGAGTGAAAGTAGTCAGTCACAAAAAGAGGAATACTACATAGGACCACTACTGTAAAAGACTAAGAAAAAGAACACATACTAAATGGGGGTGGGAGGAATTCTTTGTTGATCGCTGGTAAGTTGGGGGTGAGGGGAGGGAAGGGAAGGTGGAGCACAGGGCAGGGATTAGGCACAGGAAAGTTTGGGTGCTGGGGAGGGGGACAATATATAAGAAGGGAGAGGGGAATGGAAGAACAAAGCAGATGGGAGAACAATTAGGCAGGTTTGAATGGGCGAAGTGGGACAGATGTAAAGAATGATGTATGCACAACCTTGGAACTACAGGGCTCTGGGATACAGAGATTGAGACATGGTTGGAATGGGTAAAAGGAGGGAATAATGTTAAGATGCTTGGCTGTTTTTTGAATCTTGGTATTCCTTGCATTATAATGTAAAGTGGACACTGGAGAGGGAGAAAAAGGAATAGTCAGAAACAACACCATAGAAAGCTAGTAGGTCCACCTTCTGCCTATAACTGATTGGAATACCGTAAATGGGGTACAACGTGCCTAGTGAAGGAGGCTTACTGCGGAGCCTCTGCAATACATAAGACTATAGGTAAAAGCCTGAACCACATCCAGATCTCCAGAGATGAGAAATTTCCACTTGAAAGGACGAGCAGACCAGCCTGGAACGGCTAGAATAATACAAGATATTTCTTGAAAGAAAGACCTACAGGAAAAATACAAAGCAATAGAGGCAGATGGACTGTTACTACAAAAACTAACAAGTTGCTTGCCCAGGATACATCAAGGCAAGTGGTCAGGTCCCCTCAGTGCAAACCCCTTCCAAGACTAAAACTCAATGGGAATATAAGCTCTGATTGGTGACCACGCTCACTCATCACGAATAAAGGGAAGTGAGGGAAAAACAACAATGAAGTGGCGAGCTAAGCCATTCAATGTGGAGAGTGAAGTGTTCAGCTGATAAAAAGAGAGGGCATATGCACAAGAACACCCACACTTACAGATAATACACACTTGACCTGGCTTCAATGACTGGATGATAAGGGCTCAACCAGAAGAAGAAAGA
>NW_006425465.1:0-1263 GCF_000296735.1 Chrysochloris asiatica | reverse complement strand
GTAAAAGGATACAACCCTGGACCTTTCCTGATTTAAAAATCATTCAGTATTCCCCTAATTTGTTAAAAGGACTGCCTCTTGATCTATGCACAAGTTCCTCATGAGCACAATTAAGGGTTCTGGAATACCCATTCTTCCCAATCTTACCTGTAGTTTGTCATGACCGACCCAGTCTAATCACTTTGGATATCAACAAAGCAAAGCATTTTCCTTGTATCATCTGATTTCATCTAAGAACCATCAGTCATCAACAATAATATCAGCTAAAATTTCTGGCTACTCTTTGTCAGTGTTCTTTTGCACCTATTTTTAAATTATCTTCAATAAAATTTTATTTTCATTTGATAAATAAAAATATTATTTAATGATTTCAGCATTTTGTTGGGTCATCTTTCTTTGGAATTGGCACAAATATGGATCACCTCCATTTGGTTTATAGTTGTTTTTCAAATTTCTTGGCATAGACTAGTAAGCACCTCCAGTGTTGTATCAGTTTGTTGAAAGATTTCATTTGCATTTTCTCAATTCCCAGAGTCTTGTTTTTTGCAGTGCCTTCAGTGCACCTTGTTCTTCCTCCTTCAGTACCATTAGTTCTCAACCAGATGCTACCTCTTGAAATGATTGAACATATAACAGTTATTCTCAGTACACTGGCTCTACATATTCCTTAAAACTTCTTTTGATGCTTTCTGCATCATTCAATATTTTACCCATATAATCCCTTTTAGACATTGCAAGTTGAGGTTTAAATTTTTTCTTCAGTTCTTTCAGCTTGAAAACTACTGAATTAGTTTTCTGATTCCTGGTCTTTGTGCATTTCATTATAATACTTGACTTTGTCCTCTCAAGTTTTTCTGTCCAGCTCTTTGACTTCCTCATTTCTTACAATTGTTTTATCTTCTGTGTGCTGGAGAGCAAGTTTCAGAGTTTCTTCTGACATAAATTTTGGACTCTTCTTTCTTTCCTGTCTTTTTAATTACCTTTGCTTTCTTCCTTTATGATGTTTTTGACATCATTCTGCAGCTCCTCTGGTCTTTGATAATTAGTGTGTAGTGCATAAAATCTGTTTTGAGATGGTACGTAAATTCAGATAGGATATGTTCAAGGTCACATTTTGGGCTTGCTTTCATTTTCTTTGGCTTTAGCCTGAACTTGTATACAAGCAATTGATAAAATATTACACGGTTGGCACCTGACCTTGTTTTGGCTGTTGAAATCTAGCTTCTCCATCATCTCTTCCTAGAGATATAGGCAATTTGATTC
>NW_006425464.1:0-1223 GCF_000296735.1 Chrysochloris asiatica | reverse complement strand
TACAATCCCCTCCATGCATCATCAACCAACCAAAGGGTATACACTACAAGCCTGCCCCCCAGTCACCAGTACACAGCCCCTCTCCCTCTCTGTGTCCAAAGTCCCCAACTACTCCATCTCTCTATGTCATTATCTCTGCCTCCATCTCAGGCATCACTGCTTCTCTGGGTAGGGCCCAGCTCTCTGCTCTTCTCCCTTGATGGTCCCAGGGACCTCCTCTCCTAAACTGCAAAGTTAATCACTCCCCTCCTTGCTACAAAATGTCTACCTTTACATTTCCAACACTCACAATCAGTCCTGATAACAATTATTCACTATTGTATTACAAAAGACCCATCCGCATTTCATTTCATCAGCCCCGCCAAGAAAGATTGGATACTATTCAGTGGAGATTTTACCTTCCTTCACGCCCTCTGAATCTAGGTTCCTTCTTGAAAGCTTGTAAGCCAGTCACTTCTTGCCTTTGTAGCCCTCCCACACCCATTTTGGGTAGCCAATGTCCAAGTTGCCCATCCCTGTCTACTCTGTGTATGGAGGGGTAGGAATGATCCTGGCTGTAAAGATTTGTTCCTTCTTTTGAGTTACTGCATCCATAGGTGTAGGTCAAGTTCATCAAACTGTATCAGATTACTCTTTTTTTCCCTCTTCTTTCTTCTTCTGGTTGACCAGGTCAGGTGGGTATTATCTGCAAATGTGGGTGTTCTTGTGCATATGCCCTCTCTTCTTATCATCTGGATGCTTCACTCTCCACTCTAGTCCTCTGTGGCTATGTCACTGACTCTGGGCCCAAGAGTCCCCAGGTCTTGCCCCACTATGGCCAACCAGGTCTCCACCTGTGTTCACAGGAGTCTATTGAACATTATAGGGCTTAACTTGCAGCTTCATTGTTGTTTTTCCCTCACTTCCCCTTATCAGTGACAAGCGTGGTCACCAATCAGAGCATGTATTCCCACTGAGTCTTAGTCTCAGAAGGAGGTTTACACTCAGGGGAGCCAGCCATTTGCTTGATGTCTCCTGGGCAAGCAACTTGCTTGTTCTTGTAGTAACAGTCGGTCTGCCTCTATTGGTTTGTATTTTTCCTGTAGGTCTTTCAAGCAATAACTTCTGTTCTTCTAGCCACACCAGGCTGGTCTGCTTGTCCTATCAAGTGGAAATTTCCCATCTCTGAAAATCTGGATGTGGTTCAGGCTTCCACCTATAGTCTTATGTAATGCAGAGGCTCC
>NW_006425463.1:0-1223 GCF_000296735.1 Chrysochloris asiatica | reverse complement strand
CTGGAGAAGGATGTCATGTTTGGTAAGGTGGAGGGTCAGAGAAAAAGAGGAAAGGTCAGAGAAAAAATGAGATGGATTGGCCAAGTGGCAACATCGATGGACTCAAGCGTGGCAACAGTAGTGAGATTTTCCCTGGATCGGGCAGTTTTTCATTCTGCTGTGCATAAGGTCACTATGAGTACCGACTCAATGGCTCCTAACTATAACAACAACAACAACAACTATACTTCTACAATAAAAAGACAAATAACACAAGTAAAAATGGGTACAGGACATGAACAGACACTTCACCAAGGAAGACATCCGGGCAACCAACAAACATGAGGAAATGTTCATGATCTCTAGACATTAGAGAGTTGCAAATCAAAACAACAATGAGATATCCTCTCACACCAGCAGTAACAGCAAAGATAAAAAAAGTAGAAGACAATATATGCTAGTGAGGATATGGAGAGCCTGGGATGCTCCTGCATTCCTGGTGGGATTGCACAATGATCCAGCCTCTCTGGAAAGCAATATGGAGTTTCCTCAGAAGTTTGGAAATAGAAATATCTTATGATCAATCAATTCCTCTACTTCGTATTTACCCACAAGAAATACTAGCCATAACATGAGTAGATATATGCACACCAATGTTCATAGCAGCGCTGTTTACAATATCAAAAATATGGAAACAGACTAAGTTCCCATCTATTGAAGAATGGATAAACAAACTGGGGTACATACACACAACAGAATACTATGCTACCTTGAAGAACAACAAAGAAGCTGCAAGTCACCGCCTAACATGAATGAACCTTGAGGACATTATGCTGAGTGAAATTAGTCAGTCACAAAAGGAGAAATACTGCATAGGACCATTGTTGTAAAAGAGTAAGAAAAATAACCGACACTTAAAGGGGGGTGGGTGGGAATTAGATATATATTTGCTAATCACCACGAGGATGGAGTCCTGGTGTGGCGCTGTGGGTTAATGTACCAGACTGCAAAGCCATTTGAACTGCAAGCTTGGCAGTTCAAGCTCACCAGTGTCTCCTTGGAAACCCTATAAAGGGTTGCTATGGGTCAGAACTGACTTAATGGCACTTAACAACAACAACAACAATCACCAATATGTATGGGATGAGAGGAGGGGAAGGAGGGAGGGAACAAAGAGCACAGGGTAAGGAATAGACACAGGATAGCTTGGGTGTGGTGGCGGGGTTGCTGAGAGGGGCAATACA
>NW_006425462.1:0-1263 GCF_000296735.1 Chrysochloris asiatica | reverse complement strand
GGGAGTAGAAAGCCTCATCTTTCTCCCGCAGAGCAGCTGGTAGTTTCGAACCGCTGACCTTAAGGTTCGCAGCCCGATTCGTAGTCGGTAGATAATCATCTAGAAGCAGTCTACCTCTTCTTATTGCTAGTCTTTCTTAGTCTGGAAGGTTGCTTGAAACCTGTCCACCATGGGTGCCACCGCTGGTATTTAAAATGCCAGTATCTTAGCTTCCAGATTCACAGCAACATGCAAGGCATCACAGTAAAATAAATTGACAGACAAGTGTAGTCGTTCAGACAATTAACCTTTAAAAGGAATATATACTCACACCATGAACAAAACTAACTCTAAATGGAGTGAAGATTTAAATGTTAAAGATAAAATCACAGAGTTCTTGGAAGAAAACCTAGGGATAAAATTAGGGCATACGTTTACCTTTTTTTATTTTTATTTTTTTTAGCAATACTAAAATTACCCTCATTTGACTTGCTATCAAAATGGATAATTCTTTACTATTGTTTTTCTTAGGGTCCATTGAGTTGGTATCTAATCATACAGACCCTATGCACAGCAGAATGAAACACTGCCCGATCTTGGGCCAACCTCACTTGAGCACATTGATGCTGCCACTTTACCAATCCATCTTGCAGGGCTCTTTCTCTTTTTCACTGACCATTCACCTTACAAAACATGATAACCTTCTCCAGCAACTGGTCCCTCTGTACAATATGTCCACAATATGAGAGACAAGTTGGGCCATCCTGGCCTCCAAGGAACACTCTGGCTGCACTTCTTCCAACACAGATCTGTAAGTACTTTTGGCAGCCCATGGTATTTTCAACATTCTCCTCCAACACCATAACTCAAACGTATGAATTCTTCTACAGTCTTCCTTATTCAATGTCCAGTTTTCACATGCATATGAGAGTACTGAAAATACCATAGCTTTGGTCAGGTGCACCTTAGTCCTCAAGATGACATCTTTGCTCTTAAACACTTTATGAAGGTCTTGTACAACAAATTTGCCTAATGCAATGAGTCGTTTGATTTCTTCACTGCTGCTTCCATGAGTGTTGATGGTTAGCCAAGAAGAATGAAGTCCTTGACAACTTTAATCATTTCTCTGTTGATAAGAATGTTGTTTATTGATCCAGTGGTGAGGATTTTTGTTTTCTTTACTTTGAAATGCAATTCATACTGAAGGCTGTGCTCTTTGATCTTCATCAGTAAATATTTTAAGTCTTCTTCACTTTCAGCAAACAAGGTTGTATCATCTGCATA
>NW_006425461.1:0-1213 GCF_000296735.1 Chrysochloris asiatica | reverse complement strand
TTCTGCTGTGCATGCGGTCGCTATGAGTTGGTTCCAACTCCATGGCACCTGATAACAAAAACAACATCTTTAATATTTAATTATAAACTTCAAATACTTATGATTTTTTTTCATTGCACTGTGCTTTTGTTATTTATTTATTTTTAAAACATTGAGTGAGGATTTACAGGCAAGATCATCAATTTTACATTCAACAAATCATTTACTACTTTGATCTCAACAAGTGCAATCCCATCCACTACAAACAGTGTCCCCACTTTCTCCCTATGGTTTTTATTTCCATTCCAGTCCTCTTCCCATCTGTTCTCAATTTTGTCCTCAGGTAAATGTTGCCCTTTTGATCTTGAATGATTAACCACTCCATGATGAACATATCTTACTAATGCTGTTGCCCCTCACCCCCATATAACTATCTACCACTTCAATAAATTCTTGGCCACAAGGGTGAGCCCCATTCCGGACCTAACGGTTGACTGAGGGACATGATCTCAGGTTCCTCCAGTCTCTGTCTGACCAATAAGCCTGGTTGTTGCTTTTTGTAATAATGTTGAGTTTTAGCCCACATTTCCCCCCACTATATCAGGGACATTCTTATAATATCCCTTTCAGAGCAGTTGGTAGTGGTAGTCCGGTACCATCTAGTAGTTTTGTTCTTAAAGTTGTGGTGACTGATTTTCACCAGATCCATCTGTCCTTTGAACTAATTGATTCAAATTGCCTTTAAATTTTCATCACTCTTGGAGGGACTTCCCATACGGCAGAACAGCCAGAAAAGGTAGGGACTTGCTCCAGCGGGAAAAAACAAGTGGAATCTCGCAAAGGAAATATTCATAGACCAGTCCTATGGCTTTTGGACTATCATAATCTTTCCTGGGCTCACATTTTTGAGAAGCCACGCTAACAAGGATAAACAAAAGCATGTATTTTGGGACTCTTTCCTGCAGGGACCGTGGGGCACTCCTGCGACAGCAGAGTTGGAAGGCAGGGCCAGGGCTGGCCTGTATAGAAAGTGGTGTCTCCCAGAAGGGCCAGATGTGATACAACTTCCTCCCACCCCAAGTCTCCTCCCTGGCTTGAGACCCCAATGAAAATCTGCCGGGTGCAGCTCACCCACTCATGGAGTGTGAGGAACTCTGGAAAGTGTAAGAAAAGTTGTGGTGACTTCTTAACGTCACCCGTCACCCCCCATCTGTCGCTGCAACTAAGCCCCCTG
>NW_006425460.1:0-1261 GCF_000296735.1 Chrysochloris asiatica | reverse complement strand
AAAAAAAAAAAAAAAAAATTAAATATACTTAGCTGCATTACTGTGAACATTTTACTCTCCTTTTCTTGAAAGACTTAAAAAAATTATATATATAGTAATAGATAAGGCAGAATTTGCTTCTCTTACTCCATCTGGATGCTAAGATGAAATGTGATTCAGAACGTTCTATATAGGTATCTCTGCCTTTTAGATCACTTGTTATCTAAGGAATCAAGAGTTATTCTTTCAAATTTTCTGGGTCAGACTCTTTAAAAACACCTCTTTCCCCACTGTGCTCACTTAAGCAAAATAAATTCATCTGTGCCTCTTATATAAAATATTTTCCTAGACAAAAAAGGACTTTCTGGACACATTAAGCAAAAAAAAAATAGGATTTTACACTATTATTGAGTTCTACTTTTTGGCTTACTCTTTAGTGTATGATTGGCTTACTTCTCTAAATCCTTTATCTGTGGACAGCTACAATGAATGTTATATGGCACATAAATGTATTTTGCAGTTTTAGGTCAAAATGATCTTTTTACCCACATATGAGTTTTTTGGTTTATGTACATTTTAACATAAGACCTGAATTATTTCAGAAAAAAAATTCTTTTGAAATAATAAGGTATTCCACAAATTCCATTATTCTACGAAGTTTTCAGTACAAGTAATACAGTGATATTAATATTTGATGTTGACCTTCTAAAACCTGTTGTCATTCAGTGCTCTATATCCTTTTCCAATATGCATGTTGTTGTTAAATGCCATCAGCTCATAGAGACTCATACGGTTTCCTAGACGTGACCTGTGGGTTTAAAATGCTAACCATAGTTAGTAGTTCAATACTTATCTTACAGCACCAGCACTTTATTTATAGTTTCTCTAAAAGCTCCTTATGGTGTTTTCTCAACAGTATTACCATAAAGGAACTCACATGCAAGGAACCAGATTGTCAAAAAAAAGTGATCTAAAAAAGTGTTCTACTCAGGTGTTTAGTTTCTTGATTCTGGACATTGTTGTTGTTGTTGTTAAGTGTCTTCAAATCGATCTGACTCATAGCGACACTGTATAGGGTTTCAAGGAACTGCAGGTAAGTTTGAACCTTCAACCTTGTGGTTCAAACTGGCTTTGTAATCAAGCGTACTTTGAGAGCTAAAATATGACCTTAAACATACCCCACCTTAATTTAAAGATCATCTCAAGAACAGATTTGATGCATTAGACACTAATGACCAAAAACTATAAGAAATGTGAGGTTACATCAAGAATATCATCCATA
>NW_006425459.1:0-1263 GCF_000296735.1 Chrysochloris asiatica | reverse complement strand
TGTTCTTGTGCATCTCTCCTCACTTCATATCAACTGGATGCTTCACCCTCAGCTCCAGCCTTCCATGACTATATCCTTGTCCATGGGCTCAGGAATTCCCAGGTCTCACCACACTTTGGACCAACCAGCCCTTCCTTGTCTCTCTTTCATCTCCAGGTCAACAGGAGTCTATGGAACCTAGTTGAACTCAGCTGATTTCTTCATTGCTGCCTTTCCCCTCTTCCACTCACCAGTAGATCAATGTGGTTGCCAGCAAGCTTACATGCCTGCTCATGTGTTCCGTTGGAATTTCAGTCTTAGAGAGGGTGGGACCTAGTTTTTAATGATGGATTTTTTTTTAAGCTTTTATTGTGAATTCAGTGATAGTTTACTGGGAGAACATCGGTTTTGTACTCATCCTTTCATATTTCATTTCATTGAAATGATTACAATCCCCTCCATGAATCATCATTCAGTAGTATTTGATTCTATTCCCTCTGTTTGTGTGTGTTTACATTTTTAATGTACACAGAAACATTCAGGAATATATAATCATTTAAACAACCAAAGATATTCCTTAAACAGCCCAATATTCCTTTCTATCCCACTCAAGTGTCTATTTTACAAGAGCTCATTCTGCAAGCCTGGCTCTTGGCCACCAGCACACAGCCTTTCTTTTTCCATGAATCCAGAATCCAGAAATAGCGCATCTATTTCTCCACATCCTCATCTTTGCCTCCATCTCTGGTGTTGCTGCTTCTCTGGATAGGGTCCCACATTCCACTTGTGCTCTTCTCCCTTGATGGTCGTAGGATCCTCTGTTCCTGGACTGTAAGATTAACAACTTTCCCCTTTATGTTACAAAACTTCTACATTTACAGTTGTGACAATCGCTATTAGTCATGATAACAGTTACTATTGAATTATAAGAATCTTATCCCCATGTCTTTTTACCAGACCCATCTAGACAAAATGAAAAGTATTCAGTGGGGGTCCTGTCTCCCCAAACACGTTCTAAAACCAAACTCCCTCTTGAAAACTTGTAAGCCAGCCACTTCATGCCTTTATAGCCCCCATTTTAGATAGCCAGTGTCTAAGTTGTCCATCCCTATCAGCTCTGTGTACAAAGGGGATAGGTTTTATGTGAAGACTCCTTCCCTCTCAGTGGGCATTTTGAGCTACTACAGCCAGATGAGGCTTTCTACTCCCGTAAGGATTTACACCCTCGGAAACCCTATACAGGGTCGCTATGGGTCGGAACCGACTCGAAGGCACTTAACAACA
>NW_006425458.1:0-1263 GCF_000296735.1 Chrysochloris asiatica | reverse complement strand
AGATGTAAATTATTATATATGACTGAGTGTTTTTGTTTTTTTCTAAAAAAAGCTAAAGTGGATAGAGAGAGATACTGTTAACTGATGGTACATGCAGAGGGTTATAATCATTGCAATGAAACAAAGTGTATGATTTGTTGAATGTAAAACTGATGATCTGCCCTGTAAACTTTTACTCAATCCACAATAAAAACCTTAAAAAAAGAAAAGAAAGAAACAACTGTAAACCTCCATTAATGGAGCATGGAATATACGAAGTATGAATCTAGGAAAACTAGAAGTTGTCAAAAATGAAATAAACTCTATAAAGACCAATATCCTAGGCTCTGCTGTTTTTGTTAAGTGCCGTTGAGTCATTTCCAATTCATAGCGACCCTGTATAGGGTTTCTGAGGAGTGGCTGGTGAGTTTAAACCACAGCCACACACAAGCCACCACAATATGACAAACTAACAGATGAGTGGTCTGCTACTTGGCTGAAAATTGGGCCACGTGGTGAGTTCCTTTCTAGACCGAAGGATAGTCAAAGGCATATGCTAACTCTTAAATGGTTGAACAATGACTGATTATTTTTGGTACAATGACTGTGCATATTCCATCTATCTTCTTTTGATGCTTTCTGCATCATTCAATATTTTGCACATAGAATCCTTCAGTTTTCCAAATAGAGGTTTGAATATTCTCTTTAATTCCTTCAGCTTGAGAAATGCTGAGTGTGTTCTTCCCTTTTGCTTTTCTAACTCCGGGTGTTTGCACATTTTATTATAATGTTTGACTTTGTCTTCTCAAGTTGCCCTTTGAAGTTTTCTGTTCAGCTCTTTCACTTCCTTTTGCTTTAGCTTTTCTACACTCAAGAGCAAGTTTCAGAGTCTCTCATGACCTCCATTTTGGTATTTTCTTTTCTGTCTTTTTAATGACCATTTGCTTTCTTCTTGTATGATGTTCTTTGTTTTTTGTTTTTGTTTTCTTTTTTAATGTTTTATTGTGAGTTTCATGGGTTGTATGATGTTCTTGATATCATCCTTTAAGTCTGGTCTTTGGTCAGTAGTGTCTAATGCATCAAATCTGTTCTTGAGATGGTCTCTAAATTCAAGTGGATAAATTCAAGGTCACATTTTAGCTCTTGTAAATTTATTTTAATTTTATTCAGCTTCAGCCATAACTTGCATATGAGCAATTGATGGTCTGTTATATAGCTGGTCCCTGGCCTTGTTTTGGCTGATGATATGGGTCTTTTCCACCATCTTTTGCCAAAGATATAGTC
>NW_006425457.1:0-1202 GCF_000296735.1 Chrysochloris asiatica | reverse complement strand
TGATTTCTTGACTGCTGCTTCCGTGAGTGTTGATAGTTGATCCAAGAAGAATGAAGCTCTTGACAACTTCAATCTTTTCTCCATTGATAAGAACGTTGTTTATTGGTCCAGTGGTGAGGATTTTTATTTTCTTTACATTGAGGAGTAATCCATACCGAAGGCTGTGCTCTTTGGTCTTCATCAGTTAATGTTTTAAGTCTTCTTCACTTTCAGCAAGCAAGGTTGTATCATCTGTATATCACAGGTTGTTAATGACTCTTCCTCTAATCCTGATGCCACATTTTTCTTCATAGAACCCAGCTTTGCAGATTATTTACTCAGCATACAGGTTGAATAAATATGGTGAAAGAATATAACCTTGTTGCACACATTTCTTAATTTTAAACCATTCAGTGTTCCCATGTTCTGTTAGAACAACTGCTTCTTGGTCCAGGTACAGATTCCTCACGAGCACAATTTAGTGTTCCGGAATACTCATACTTTGCATTGTTGTCCATAGCTTGTCATGATCCACAAAATCGAAAGCCTTTGCGTAGTCAATAAAGAATATCTTTCTGATATTCTCTGCTTTCAGCCAAGATCCATTGGACATCAGCAATGATATCCCTTGTTCCACAGCCTCTTCTGAATCCAGCTTGAACTACTGGAAGTTCTTTGTCAATGTATGTTTGTAGCTGTTTCTGTATTACCTTTAGCAAAACTTTACTCACATGGGATATCAAAGAGATTGTCCGAAGCTTTCCGTATTCCGTTGAGTCACCTCTCTTTGGAATGGCTACAAATATGGATCTCTTCCAATCAGTTGACCAGATAGTTGTCTTCCAAATTTCTTGGCAGAGATGAGTGAGTGCCTCTTATGCCATCTCACTTGCTTGAAAGATTTCAATTTTTATTCCATGAATTCCTGGTAACTTGTTCTTTGCCAATTATTTCAATGAACCTTGGACTTCCTCCTTCAGTTTCATTGGCTCTTGATCATATGCTACCTCTTGAAATGGTTGCACATTAACCATTTCCTTTTGGTACATTGAATATGTGTATTCCTTCCATCTTCTCTTGATGCTTTCTGCATCATTCAATAATTTTCCCAGAGACTTTTTCAATAATGAAAGTCAAGGATTGAATTTTTTCTTCAGTTCCCCCAGCTTGAGAAATGCTGTTCTTCCATTTTGGTTTTCTGATTCCAGCTCTTTGCATATTTT
>NW_006425456.1:0-1263 GCF_000296735.1 Chrysochloris asiatica | reverse complement strand
AACAACAACAACAACAATGACAATTTTCCAGAATACCAGTTAATCCTTGGAAGCCCTATATAGTTGGAATCAGCTCAACCTGATTTAGCAACAAAACAATAATTTGTTGGAACCACCTTGTCTATGCATGTTCTGATTCTTGGCTGTGTTCCATAAGTTTATTTCTATATACTTCTCTTAGTTCCTGACCAGAACAATTTTTCCCAAGTTATTATTTTGAAAAAGAAGAAAAAAAAATGTTGTTATAGATGTTGTCAAGCCCATCCTAACTCTAGACAACCCCATGTGCTATGTGAGGAAACATTACCCAGTTATGTGCCATCCTTATGTCTGTTACCATGTTTTCTTCAACTGTTGTGCCTATTATGTAGTGCATGCCAATCTAAGGGGCTCATCTTCTAGCATTAAGCTGGAAAATATTCTATTTTGAGCTATACAATTTTCATTGGGTGGTGGTGCAGGGGATTAAGCACTGGGCTTACCCATCCAGCAGCTACTTTTCTGGATAAACATGAAACTGTACTCATGTAGATATTTGGTGTTATTGTGAAACATCATCAAATGGGTTTGTACTCAAAGCACCCCCTTATGTGGTTTGCAAGGATCAACTGGTTGGTTTAAGCCACCAACCTCGTGGTTAGCAGTTCACTGTTTATCCTACTGCACCACACCAGGATGCCTTTGGTGGTGGTGGTGGTGGTGGTGGTGTGCCATTGAGTCAGTTCTGACTCATAGTGACCCTGTACAGGGTTTCCGAGGCTGTAAATCTTTATGGGAGCAGAAAGACTCATCATTCTCCCATGGAATAAATGGTAGTTTCAAACTGCTGAACTTGAGGTTAGCAGCCTAATTTGTAACCACTACACTACCAGACAACCACACGTCTGTCAGTTTGGAATACACAGAAATCAAATTGACTACATCTATGGAAAGGAACAGTTGAAAAGCTCCATATCATCAGTCAAAACAAGGCCATGGGCAGATTGTGGAACAGACCATCAATGGCTTATATGCAAATTCAAACTAAAGCTGAAGAAAATGAAAACAAGTCTACGAAAGCCAAAATATAACCTTTAATATATCCCACCTGAATTTAAGTATCATCTGAAGAACAGATTTGATACATTAAACACTAAAGACCAAAGACCAGAAGAGTTGTGGGATGACATCAAGAACATCATACTTGAAGAAAGCAAAAACTCACTGAGTAGACAAGAAAGAAGGAAAAGGTCAAAATGGATGTCAGAAGAGACACTAAAACTT
>NW_006425455.1:0-1264 GCF_000296735.1 Chrysochloris asiatica | reverse complement strand
TGTGGATGTGATGGCACTAACCAACAACATGGGAAAATATTTAACGATGCAGAAAGCACCAACAGAAGATGATAGGAATACAGAGTCAATGTACCAAAAATAAATGGTCAATGTGCCTCCATTGCAATACATAGCATATGACCAAGAACCAGTAGTACTGAAGGAAGAAGTCCAAGCTGCACTGAAAGCATTGGTGAAAAACAAGACTCCAGGAATTGATGGAATACAGTTTGAAATCTTTCAACAAATTCAAGAAATTTGGAAGACAGCTGCCTGGCCAAGTGGTTGAAAGAAAATCTGTATTTGTGTCCATTCCAAAGAGAGGTGACCAAACAGAATGGAAGTCATTGAACAAAATCATTAATATCACATGCAAGTAAAATTTGCTAAAGATAATTTAAAAGTGGTTGTAATAGTACATCAACAGAGAATCCAGAAGAGGATGTGGGACTAAGGATATCAATGCTGATGTTAGCTGGATCTTGGCTGAAAGCAGAAGATACCAGAAAGATGTTTACTTGTGCTTTATTAACTATGTAAAACATTTTGATTATGTAGATCATGCCACATTAAGGATAGCATTGGCAAAAACAGGTATTCTAGAACACTTAATTGTGTTCATGAGGATGCTACATAGAGACCAAGAGGCAGACATTCAAAACAAAACAGAACAAAAAACAAGGGGATACTGAATAGTTTAACATTAGGAAAGGTGTGTGCCAAAGTTGCATGCTTTCAATCTGTATGCTGAGCAAATAAAAAAGCATTTCAAAATCTATCTAGAAGTACAGCATTGTCAGTTATAGGATAATATCCATAAGCCTACAAGGAAGACCAGTTAATTCCTTTATTATTCAATTTATGCATCAACCACTAAAGCAAGTGATGAATAAATTAAAGAATTCTACTAACTTCTTCGGTCTGAAATTGATCAAATGTGCCATCAAATAGTATTAATAATTACTAGTAATTGTAATGCAATGGTTAGAAACAAAAAGAAAGGATCAGTAGTTGGAAAATATGGACTTGGTGATAGAAATGGTGCTGGAGATTGCATGATAGAATTTTGAAAGACTAATGATTTATTCATTGCAAAGACCTTTTTAAAACAGCATAAAAGGTGATTATAACATGGATCTCACCAGTTGGAATGCATAGGAATCAAATTGATTACATCTGTGGGAATAGACAGTGGAAAAGCTCAGTATTATCAGCTCCAACAAGGCTGGAGCAGAGTGTAAAACAGACCATCAATTGCTCATAT
>NW_006425454.1:0-1239 GCF_000296735.1 Chrysochloris asiatica | reverse complement strand
CTCTAATGGCTAGTGATCGTGAGCATTTCTTCATATGTTTGTTGGCTGCCCTGATCTCTTCCTTAGTGAACTGTCTGTTCATATCCTGTGCCCATTTTTTAATTGGGTTATTTATCTTTTTCTTGTAGAGGTGTTGCAGTTTCCTGTATATTCTGGAAATGAGTCCCTTGTCTGATAATGTCATTGCCAAAGATTTTTTCCCATTCTGTGGGTTCCCCTTTTACTCTTCTGGTGAAGTCTTTTGATGTACATAAGTTTTTAATTTTTAGTGTTTCTCACTCATCTAGTTTATCTATTTTTGTTTGTGTACCTTTTTTTTTAATGTTTTATTGTGAATTATATGATAGTTTACATGAGAGAACCTTAGTCTTACATTCATTTCATCGTATATCATCTCATTGCCATGGTTCCAATCCCCTCCATGCATCACCAACAAACCAAAGGGTATATCCTAGAACCCCCCTCGCATACCCCCCCCCCCATTTTTCGGCCCACAGTCCCTTTCCCCCTCTCTGGATCCAAAGTCCCCAACCGCTTATTCTCTCTACGTCATCATCTCTGTCTTTATCTCAGGCATCTCTGTTTCTCTGGGTTGGGTCCTGCTCTCGGCTCTTCTCCGTTGATGGTCCCATAGACCTCCGCTCCTAGTTTGGAGAATTAATCACTCCCTTCCTTGTTACAAAACATCTACCTTTGCATTTCCAACCCTCACAATCCGTCCTGATAAGCATAATTCACTACAGTATCACGAGTTACCTGTCTGTATTTCCTTTCATCAGCTCCGCCCAGACAGATTGAGTAGTACCTACTGGAGATAATGCCTTCCTCCATGCTCCCTGGCATTAGGTTCCCTCTTGAAGGCTTGTAAGCCAGTCACTTCTTACCTTTGTAGTCCCTCCCTCCCCATTTGAGTATCCAATGTTCAAGTTGCCCATCTCCGTCCACTCTGTGTGTGGAGGGGGTGTAAATGCTTCTTGCTGTAAGTATTTGTCACTTCTTTTGAGTTGCTGCTCCATAGGTATAGGTCAAGTTCATCAGATTGTATCAGCTCATTCTTTTTTTTTTTTTCCCGTCTTCTTTCATCTCCTGGTTGAGCTCTGATCATCCAGTCATCCGGTCCAGGTCACGTGGGTATCATCTGCAAGTGTGGGCACTCCTGTGCATATGCCCTCTCTTCCCATCAGCCGGTAGCTCCATTCTCCTCTCAAGTCCTCCATGGCCACGCCACTGACTCTGGGC
>NW_006425453.1:0-1264 GCF_000296735.1 Chrysochloris asiatica | reverse complement strand
CAGTTTTCCAGGCTACATAATTCTTGGTTGGCATGTTCTTTCTCTCAGCGTTTTATAGATATCATTTCATTGTTTTTTTGTATGCTAGGTCTCTGCTGAATAATCAGAGCTTAGTCTTATTGGTTCTCTCTTGCAAGTGTTTCTTTTTCTTTCCCCAAGCTGCTTTCAGTGTTACTTTTTTTGTCTTTAGTTTGAAAAAGTTGTTTATGATATTCTTGATGATTTTCTTTTGGGATCTATCCTGTTTGTAGTTCATTGATCCTTTTGAGTGCATATCTTCATGTTTTTAAAGACATTATAAAAACAGTTTTTTCCCTAGCAAGTCTACAATTTTCTCTGTGATTTTTCTGTCTCTTTTTGTTCTGGAATCTCCATCACTCATGTTACTTCTCTGGATGGTTTCACACATAATTCTTAGGATTTCTTCTTCTTTTTAAAATTTGTTTGTTATTCTTTTCCCCAACAGTTTCTCTAACAGATCAATACTAAGATATTTGCCTTAAATTTTGTTAATTATGTTTCCCATTTGTTCAGTTCTAGTTTTTTGCCCTTCCCATGTGAACAAACAGTGGACAGATTCTATAATGTAAACAATAACACTGGAGAGACATGCACGCCTTAGAATAAACCATTGAGATGAAAAGGACAGCATTTTCCCAATGAAAAAGTTCAGATGGCAGGAAAAGTTAGGAAAGAAGGAGAAATAGCAGTGAGAAACACGGGGAGAAAGTGGGATGAATGATGTTAACATTGTGAGGATTGCAATCAATGACATGAAACAACAGGTGCGTGAATTATTGAAAAGAAAACTGATTTGCCCTGTAAACTTTCACCAACTCACAATCAAAAGCTAAAAAACAAAACCAAAAAACATACAGAAAGAAGGAAGAAAGGAAGGGAGGAAGGAAAGATATGGTTGTTGTTAAATGCCCTTGAGTCAATTCTTACACATAGCTGCCTTGTATAGGTTTTCTGAGGAGTGACTGTTTAGCTTGAACCACTGACCTTGTGGTTCAAACTGACTTTGCAGTCCAGTGCATTAACCCACAGTGCCACATAAGGACTAAATGCACAGTGAGAGAAACCAAAAACTCATTGTCATTGAGTTGGTTCTGACTCAAAGCAACTCTGTATAGGATTTCCAAGGTTATAATCTTTATGGGAGCCGAAAGTCCTATTTTTCTCCTGCAGAGACGTTGGTGGGTTTGAACTGCTGACCTTGCAGTTAACAGTCCAGTGTTTATCTTACCATGCCACCAGGGCT
>NW_006425452.1:0-1262 GCF_000296735.1 Chrysochloris asiatica | reverse complement strand
TACCTCCTAAATGGTTGAATATCAACCAATTCTTTGTGATATAGTAACTACATATTCCTTCCATCTTCTTGTCATGCATCGTTTGTCATTTAATATTTGCCCATGTTTTTTTTTTTTCTTTTTCTAGGTATTACCAGGTAGGTTTCATCTCATAGCAACCCTACGCACAACAGAATACAACCTGCCAAGTCCTGTGCCATTTTCAAAATTCTTGTTATACTTGAGACCATTGCTGCTGCCACTGTGTCAATCCATCTTGTTAGAGGTCTTCCTCTTGTTCACTCTTCTTCCATTTTACCAAGCATGATGTTCATTTTCAGGGGCTGGTCCCTCCTGATAACATATCCAAAATATGAGACACAAAGTCTCTCCATTCAGGCTTCTAAGGAGCATTATGGTTGTACTTCTTCCAACACAGATTTGTTTGTTTTTCTGACAGACACTCCTTGGAACATTTAATATTTTCCAATACCATATAATCATTTAATACAGCAACATGCATTTTAATATTTTTCTTAATTTTTTGAAGTTTGAGGAATGTTGTATGTATTTTTCTTTTTGAATTCATAACTCCACATCTTTGCACTTTATATCATAATTCTTTACTTTGTCTTCTGGAGCTGCTTGTTGACACCTCTGTCAAATTCTTAATTGATCATTATTTCCTTTTGTTTTAGCTATTCTACATTGCAAAGCAATCTTCAAAGTGTTTTCTGAAATCCATTCTGGCCTTTTCTTTCTTATCTTTTAAATGCCATTTTGGTATATTCATGCATGATGTCTTTGATGATCTATGTAAATACATATTGACATTTGTAATATAAAAAATTTCTCATTTTTGTGCTACTTCTGTATATCTAGCTGTCATCTACTTATTATGGAAGCAACTCAAAAATAATAATGAAAATATGGACTACTCAACATGTAATATTTTGAGGATTGAGGCAAGAAAATAAGTTGGAATACGACCTCTCTGTTACCCTTGTGTGGAGTCCTGGTGTGGCGCTGCAGGTTAATGCGCCAGACTGCAAAGCCATTTGCACTGCAAGGTCGGCAGTTCAAGCTTACCAGCTGCTCCTCCGAAACCATATACAGTGTCTCTATGGGTCGGAACTGACTCGACGGCACTTCACAACAACAATTACCCTGGTGTGGTGCTATAGGATCAGCATTAGACTGAGAAACACAAGTCAGCAGTTCAAACTCATCAGCTGCTCATTGGAAACACTATACAGTGTCGCTAAGAGTAGTAATCGACTCGA
>NW_006425451.1:0-1264 GCF_000296735.1 Chrysochloris asiatica | reverse complement strand
TCAGCGGTTCTGCCAGGCATCTGTGGCCGCTCCGATCTTTCCCCCACGTGGTCTCACCCAAGATGGCGGCTCCTGGAGCAGCCGAGCGTCCCGGCCTAGAAAGCAATGTATTTCTTGCTTCTGCCACAAATTCCCCCAGCTGTGAACCTTCCAACCTTCTAAGTATTCCTTTCTATGTGGTTCAGAGTTCTGGGACCATCCCCTGAGCCTGCTTGGTCGGGTATTTTGTGTTGTTGTTGGCGGAGCTCTCTGCTATACATCCTCATCCATAAGTATTTTAAGTCCTCTTCGCTTTCAGCAAGCAAGGTTGCTTATGAGTTAATGAGTCTTCTTCCAATCCTGATGGCATGCTCTTCTTCATATAACCCAATTTCTCGGATTATTTGCACAGCATACAGAATTAATAATTCTAGTGAAAGAATAGAACTCTGATGCACTCCTTTCTGATATTAAACCATTCTGTATCTCCTTGTTCTATTCGAATGACTGACTGCCTCTTGCTCTATGTACAGGTTCTGCATGAGCACAGTTTGGCACTCTGGAAGTTCCATTCTTTGCAATATTATTCGCAATTTGTTATGATTCCAAAGAGTCAAATGTCTTTGTATAGTCAATAAAACATTCTTTGATTTCAGCCAAGATCCATTTGATATCAGCAATGCGATCCCTGGTTCCATCTCCTCTCTGAATTAGCCTTGAATGTCTGGTAGTTTCTTGCTGTAAGTGTTTTGAATTATCTTCAGCAAAATTTTACCTATGTGTGATATTAATGATATTATTCAATAATTTTCACATTCTGTTGAATTACCTTTCTTTGGAATTGGCATAAATATGGATCTCTCCCATTTAGTTGGCCAAATTCCAATTTCTTAGCATAGATGAATGAGCACTTATAGCACCTGCATCTACTTGTTGAAACATCTCAGTTGGTATTCCATCAATTCATGAAGCCTTGTTTTTCACCAATGTCTTCAATATCATTGGTTCTTTATCATATACTACCTCCTGAAATAACATGGTGTAATCAGTGTTAATGAATTGTACATGTTGAATAAGTGAATGTTTTATTGTATACGTTTTCGCTATAATAAAAATATTTTGTAAGAAGCAACAGAAAGGCTAAAGTTGTGCATTTGAATCTCTTAACAGGGATCCTGACATGTAATAGGGCCTCTATAAATATGCTTATATTATATGGAACCCATGTGGTACAGTGGTTAAGTATTTAACTACTACTAACTGAAAAGTGGGAGGTTCAAACTCA
>NW_006425450.1:0-1264 GCF_000296735.1 Chrysochloris asiatica | reverse complement strand
ATACAGAAACGGCTACAATCATACATTGACAGAGAACTTCCAGAGGTTCAAGCTGGATTCAGAAGAGGCCATGGAACGAGTGATATCATTGCTGATGTCTGATGGATCTCGCTGAAAGCAGAGAATTTCAGAAAGATATTTACCTGTGCTTTAATGACTATGCAAAGGCTTTTGATTGTGTGGACCATGGCAAGCTATGGACAACATTGCAAAGTAGGAGTGTTCTGGAACACTTAATTGTGCTCGTGAGGAATCTGTACATGGACCAAGAGGCAGTTGTTCGAACAGAACATGGGAACACTGAATGGTTTAAAATTAAATAAGGTGTGTGACAGGGTTGTATTCTTTCACCATAATTATTGAACCTGTATGCTGAGCAAATAATCTGAGAAGCTGGGTTATATGAAGAAAAACGTGGCATCAGTATTGGAGGAAGACTCATTAACAACCTGCGATATGCAGTGATACAACCTTGCTTGCTGAAAGTGAAGAGGACTTAAAATATTTACTGATGAAAGTCAAAGAACACAGCCTTCGTTATGGATTACATCTCAATGTAAAGAAAACAAAACTCTTCACCACTGGACCAATAAACAACATTCTTGTCAACGGGGAAAAGATTGAAGTGGTCAAGGACTTCATTCATTCTTCTTGGATCAACTATCAACACTCACAGAAGCAGTAGTCAAGAAATCAAACGATGTATTGCATTAGGCAAATCTGCCGCACAAGACCTTTTAAAAGCGTTGAGGAGCAAAGATGTCATCTTGAAGACTAAGGTGTGCCTGACCCAAGTCATGATGTTGTCAATAACCTCATATGCATGTGAAAACTTGACAGTAAATAAGGAAGACTGTAGAAGAATTGATGCATTTGAGTTATGGTGTTAGAGGAGAAAATTGAAAGTGCCATGGACTGCCAAAAGAACAAACAGATCTGTGTTAGAAGAAGTACAGCGAGAGTGCTCCTTGGAGCCAGGATGGCCAAACTTTGTCTCTCATACTTTGGACATATTGTCAGGAAAGAACACCTAACAATGGAATGCCAGAAGAACAAACAAATCTGTGCTGGAAGAAATACAACCTCTGTTGTTGTTGTTAGGTGCCATTGAGTCGGTACCGACCCATAGCAACCGTATGCACAGCAGAACGAAACACTGCCCGATCCTGGGCCAACCTCATTACCGTTGCCACACTTGAGTCCATCGATGCTGCCACTTGGCCAATCCATCTCATTGGGGGTCTTCCTCTTTTTCTCTGACCCC
>NW_006425449.1:0-1262 GCF_000296735.1 Chrysochloris asiatica | reverse complement strand
ATGGTCAGGAAGCCTCCTTCAATGGGCACATTGTAGCCCCATTTTAGGTATTCCAATCAGTTATAGGCAGAAGACGGACTTACAAGCTTTCTATGGTCATATTTCTGGCTATTCCTTTCTCTCCTCCTCAAGTGTCTATTTTATAATGGTATGCCAGGGAAACCAAGATTTAAAAGACAGCCAAACATCTTGACATTATTTCCTCCCTTTTCCCCATTCCAACCATGTCTCAATGTCTGTATCCCAGAGACCTGTTGTTCCAATGTGCATACATTGTTATTTACCTCTGTCCCACTTAGCCCGTGCAAACCTGCCTAATTGTTTTCCTGTCTGCTTTGTTCTTCCATTCCCTTACCTCTTCTTGTGTATTGCCCCCCTCCCTAGCACCCAAACTATCCTGTGTCTATTCCCTACCCTGTGCTTCACCTTCCCTTCCCTCCCCTTGCCCCACCCCCTGCATCCCAGTAAACAGCAAAGAATCCCCCCATCTTTAGTATGGGTTCTTTTTTTTAGTCTTTTACAGTAGTGGTCCTATGCAGTATTTCTCCTTTTATGACTGACAAATTTCACTCAATATAATGCCCTCAAGGTTTATCCATGTTAACTGGTGGCTTGCAGCTTCCTTGTTATTCTTCAAGGTAATAATATTCCATTGTGTGTATGTACCACAGTTTGTTTATACATTCTTCAATTGATGGGTACTTTGGCTGTCTCTATCTTTTTGCTTTTGTAAATAGTGCTGCTATGAACATTGGTGTGCCTATATCTACTCGTGTTATGGCTCATTTTTCTGGTGGGTAAATACCAAGTACAGGAATTGCTGGATCATAAGGCATTTCTATTTTCAACCTTCTGAGGAAGTGCCATATTGCTTTCCAGAGTGGATGGACCATTTTGCAGTCCCACCAGCAATGCAGGAGCCAGAATCCTATTATTTTAATCAAGAATTTATGAGTGATCCTGGAATTTAGGGCTAATTTTACATTAAAAGCTTATGTGATCAAAACAAAAAGGGGAATAAATAAGGTAGATATAGATTTTCCATCCAGAAAGGAAGTCAAGGTGACATCAAGATATAACAGACTATTTTAAACTTAGGAAGAAAAAGGTGAATTCCAGGGTAACCACAAAGAAAATTAAAGGAAAGAAAGAAAAGAAGAAGATGAGAAATTGGTCCATTGATATGGTTAATAAAATTGACAAACCACTTCTCAGATTGACAAGGCAAAAAAAAAAAAAAAAAAAAAAAAAAAAAAAAAAAA
>NW_006425448.1:0-1264 GCF_000296735.1 Chrysochloris asiatica | reverse complement strand
ATTGATACTGCCACTTTGCCAATCCATCTCACTGGGGTTCTTCCTCTTTTCCTCTGACCCTTCACCTTACCAAACATGATATCTTTCTCCAGCTACTGGTCCCTCCTGACAATATATAGATATATCTGTCATGTGTGTCATCAAGTATATTGCAATTCATATTGACCCTGTATGACAGAGAAGAACTCTCCCATGGGGCTTCCAAGGCTCTGTTGTCATTGTGGTTATTTGCTTAGTTGCTAACCAATAGGTTGGTGTTTCAAACCCACCAGCCACTCCAGGGCAAACAACTGTGGCAATCTTCACACATAAAGATGGCAGCCTTGAAGCCTTTATGGGGCAGTTCTCCACTGTCCTAGAGGGTGACGATTCAGAATCAATTCCACAGCACTGAGTCTGGACTTTGGTTTTGGCATCTTTACAGGAGCAGATTACTAGGTCTTTCTCCAGTGGAGGGACTGGCAGGGTTAAACTGCCAACTTTTCTGAACCATTGTACTGCCAGGTCTCTCTCTGTCTGATGACATATGTTGTTGGTGTTGTTAACTGCTGTCAAGTCCATTCTGACCCATAGCAAACCTGTATAGGGTTTTCAAGGAAGGGCTGGTGAACTTGAACCACCAACCTTGTGGTTCAAACAGACTTTGCAGTCCAGTGCATTAACTCACAGTGCCACACCAAGATTACCTCCATTTGGTGATGTGTGCGTGTGTATGTATCGCATTGTTATTATGTGCCATAGAGTCGGTTCTGACTCATAGCGACCCTGTACAGGGTTTCCAAGGCTGTAAATCTTTACAGGAGCAGAAAGCCTCAACTTTCTCATGCAGAACAGCTGGTAGTTTTGAACTGCTGACCGTGAGATTAGCAGCCCGATTCGTAACCACTATGCTACCAGAGCTCACTGTGTGTGTGTGTGTGTGTGTATTTTGTTGTTGTTAGGTGCCATCCAGTTGGTACCGACCAATACCAACATTATACACAGCAGAATGAAACACTACCCAATCCTGGGCCAACCTCACTACTTTTGCCATGCTTGAGTCCATCAATGCTGCCACTTGGCCATCCATCTCATTGGGAGTCTTTCTCTTTTTCGCTGACACTCCAACTTACCAAACATCATATCCTTCTCCAGTGACTGGTCCTTCCTGAAAATATGTCCAAAGTATGAGACACAAAGTTTGGCCATCTTGGCCTCCAAGGAGCACTCTGGCTGCACTTCTTCCAAAACAGATCTATTGGTTCTTTTGGCAGCCCATGGCACT
>NW_006425447.1:0-1264 GCF_000296735.1 Chrysochloris asiatica | reverse complement strand
TCTGCCATGTAGTTATCTCTCAGTATATGGAAAGGTTGGACACATCTGCCATGTATCTAGAACTCTGTACATGGACATGGAAACTTTGTACTTATCTAGCATGTAGGTAGCTCTCTGTATATGAACATATTGGACTTATCTACCATGTATCTAGCTCTCTGTACATGGATATGTTGGACTGACCTGCCAAGTAGGTAGCTCTCTGTATATGAAAATATTGGACTCATCTGCCATGTAGCTACTGCCCTGTGTATGAACATTTTGGACTCATCTGCCATGGAGCCAGCTCTCTGTACATGGATATGTTGGACTGATCAGCCAAGTAGATAGCTCTCTGTATATGAACATATGGGACTTGTCTGCCATGTACCTAACTCTCAGTATATGTATGCATCTGCCATGTAGCTAGTACCCTTTATATGGACATGTTGGACTTCTCTTCAATGTCGCTCTCAGTATGTGAATACTTTGGACTCATCTGCCATGTAGCTTGAACTCTGTATTTGGAAATCATGCACTACTCTGCCACGTAGCTATCTTTCTGCATATGGACATTTTGTACACATCTTCCATGTAGCTATTACCCTGTATATGGACATGTTGGACTGATCTGTCATGTAGATAGAACTCTGTATATGGAAATGTTGCACTCCTCCGCCATGTAGCAAGCTGTCTGTACATAGACAAGTTGGACTCATATGCCTTGTAGCTAGAACTCTGTACATGGATATTATGGACTCGTCTGACATGTAGTTAGCTCTCTGTGCATGGATATTTTGGACTGATCTGGCATTAAGGTTGCTCTCAATATATGGACACGTTGGATACATCTGCCATGTAGCTAGATCTCTGTATAAGGAAATTTTGCACTACCCTGCCATGTAACTAATTCTCTGTACATGGATATGTTGGACAGATCTGCCATGTATGCAGCCCTTTGTATATGAACATGTTGGACTTGTCCGCCATGTAGCTAGGTCACAGTATAAGGACATGTTGGACTCATCTTGTATATGGACATGTTGCACTACTCTGCCATGTAGCTAGCTCTCTGTATATAGACAAGTTGGAATCAAATGCCTTGTAGCTAGAACTCTGTATATGTAAATGTTGCACTACCCTGACATGTAGCTAGCTCTCTGTATATGGACATTTTGGACTCATCTGACATTTAGCTAGCTCTCTGTGCATGGGTATGTTGGACTGATTTTCCAAGTAGGTAGCTCTCTATATATGAATATATTGGACATTCTGCCATGTAACT
>NW_006425446.1:0-1190 GCF_000296735.1 Chrysochloris asiatica | reverse complement strand
ATTAGAATTACTCTTCTGAATTTATTTTTGCAGGATTTGTATTTTTTCAAAATTCACATTTATTTTTTTCTATTCTTGTAGTGTTTTCTTGATGTCATCTAATTCTTTTTCTCTGTTCTACATGCTTTCCTCAAACCTAATCTCAATTCATTAGAAGTACCTAATCATTACACTTCTGAATTTTTCTTAGTTACTTCCATTATCTTGTCTTTCTCAATAAACTGGCTCTGTTTCTTGGACATTTGTTTAAGCTATTCTCTCTTGTTTCTTCATATGACCTGAAATTGTCTGCTGTCTTAGAGACATTATGGTGTATTGATTGGTGTATGTTGGTGTATTCTTAGGTTCTCACCAAATGCCTCCTGGTAGGTGTTATTAGAGAATAGAAAGTAGTAAAGAAAGATCAAGAGAAGAAAAAACTTAATATAAAGACAGAAATAAGGAATGAGAAACAGAATAAAGGAAGAAAAAAGAAAGGGAAAGAAAAGAGAGAAATAAAGAGAAGAAAGACTAAACAAAGAAAAACAATGAAAGGGGAGTAGGAGAACAGTGTAAGTGGTGGACTCAGAGAGAAGATTTAACTATTAACTTAAGGACCTCATGAGGTGGTTGGGGAAGGGCCTAAATCAAATTCCTATATTGTTGTCGTTAAGTATCAGGGAGTCGATTCCTACCCAGGCATTGTCTCTCTGGACCAAAGGATGGCCAAGGGTTAGGCCAACTCAAGGTCTATCAGGTGGCTCGTTGGACTCTGTGTATCTGTAACAGAACCCACTCAAATTCAGACACCAAGGTAGCACTGTTTGCACCCACCTTTCTCTGGCATGGGCCACAATCTCCTGAATGTGAATTCCAGAACATCAGGGAACTGTACTGGGGGTGGATGAGAGTGGAGGCTGGTCACACCTCCAGTCACCAAGGAAACTTGAGGAACAAGAAAGAAGCCCATCTTTCCTGTTGTCAGTCCTGGGTGTGTTTCTGCACTGCCTAACCATGGTCTGTCTCCACCCTTTACTGCCCCTGCTAAGTCTTTCCTTCCAGGAAGTGTTCTGTGCACTTCTCCAACATTTCCTCTGAAACCCAGAGTTCTAAAATTATCACCTAGGTGCATTTCCTTTGGTGTCACCCTACTTTTGTTCCAGAGGGTCTGAGTAAATATCTGTGTAGTCCACCATCTTGTTTTTCCTCTC
>NW_006425445.1:0-1264 GCF_000296735.1 Chrysochloris asiatica | reverse complement strand
CGGAGAGCGACTGTGTGTTGAAGACCTGGGAGGCACGGGGGAAGGATTGCATGGAGGGGATTGTAACCATGGCAATGAGAAGATATACGATAGAATGAATGTAAAACTAATGTTCTCCCATGTAAACTATCACATAATTCACAATAAAACATTTAAGGAAAAAAAAAAAAAATCGCATAGTCCCAGTTTGGTGTTGTAGGATAAAGAGCAGCTCTGGTAGCGCAGTAGTTACGAATCGGGCTGCTAACCTCAAGGTCAGCAGCTCAAAACTACCAGCCATTCTATGACAGAAAGATGAAGCTTTCTGTTCCCATAAAGACTTATAACCTCGAAAACCCGATATAGTGTCGTTATAAATTTGGACCTGACTCCACAGCACACCACCACCACCACTACCACCGCTAACTGCAAGGTCAGCAGTTCAAATCCACCAGCCACTCCTTGGAACCCCTATAAAGGTGTGCTATGAGTCTGAATTGAGTCAATGGCACTTAACAACCACAGTGCTCATATGGCGCTGGGGATAAGCATTGGAATGCCAGCTGCAAGGTCAGCAATTAAAACCCCCCAGTTGTTCCTTGAAAACCCTATACAGGGTCACTATGATTTGGAACCAATTCGACAGCATTTGAACAATAAGAAGGTCATCTAGGAGTTCCTGGGTGTTTCAAATGGTTAAGCACAAAGCTACTAACTGAAAGACTGACATTTGGACCATCCAGAGGCATCTTGGAAGACCTGAAGATCCGCCTCTGAAAGGTCTCAGCCTAGAAAACCTTATGGAGACAACACACAAGATGGCGGATCTGGTGGACATGAAGTAAAGGAGCTCCACCAGCAACAACATAGAATACCCAACCAAGCAGGTTCAGGGGATGGTTCCAGAACTCTGAACCACATATAAAGGAATACTTAGAAGGTTGGAAGGCTCACAGCTGGGGAATTTGTGGCAGAAGCAAGAAATCCATTCCTTTCTAGTCCAGGACACTCGGCTGCTCCAGGAGCCGCCATCTTGGGTGAGACCAAGCGGGGGAAGGATCGGAGCGGCCACAGACACCTAGCAGAACTGCAGAGATAAAGGTGTGGACATTCTTCTCTTTTGGTAGCTGTTCATTGGTCCCTTGATGTCTGCGCACCTCCATTCGGGTGACTATAGGGGTGCCTGAGGCTAGTGGGCACTCCAGCCCCACCCTCAGAGGGTTCTACTAAGCATACGCGTAGATCTCCTTGAAATTTAAAGAGACAATTTCCAATTAAAACCAAA
>NW_006425444.1:0-1264 GCF_000296735.1 Chrysochloris asiatica | reverse complement strand
AGCCGCTCCGCGGGAGAAAGATGAGGCTTTCTACTCCCGTAAGGATTTACACCCTCGGAAACCCTGTACAGGGTCGCTATGGGTCGACTCCGACTCGAAGGCACTTAACAACAACAACAACATTGTCTGTATGAATAGCCGAGAAACACTGTCAGATATAGTGCAGGAAAATGAGCCCCTCAGGTTGGAAGGCACTCAAAATGCAACTGGGGAAGACTGCCTCCTCAAAGTAGAGTTCACTGTGATAACACGAATGGAGAAAAGCCTGAAGGACCTTCATTTGCTGATGGGTCACAACTCAAAATGAAGAGAAACAGCTGTAAATATCCATTGAAAATCGGAACATGGAATGTTCGAAGTATGAATCTGGGACAATTAGAAGTTGTCAAAAATGAAATGGAACACATAAGCGATATCTTATGCATTAGTGAGCTGAAATGGACTGGTATTGGCCATTTTGAATCTGACAACCAAATGGTCCACTATGCTGAGAATGACAAATTGAAGAGGAATGGTGTTGCATCCATCATCAAAAAGAACATGTCCAGATCAGTCATGAGGTACAGTGCTGCCTGTACCGCATGACTGATCTGGATATGTTATTTTTGCACCTACAGGGAAGCCCAGATAATACCACTATTATTCAAATTTATGCATCAAGCACTAAAGCCAGTGAGGATGAAATAGAAGAATTCTACCAACTTCTTCAATCTGAAATTGATCAAACACGCAATCAAGATGTATTGATCATTATTGGTGATTGGAATGCAAAGGTTGGGAGCAAAGATGAAGGATCAATAGTTGGAAAATAGGGCCTTGGTGATAGAAATGATGCTGGAGAACACATGATAGAATTCTGAAAAACCAATGATTTGTTCACTTCAAATACCTTCTTTAGACAGCATAAGAGATGACTATACACCTGGACCTCATCAGATGGAACACATAGAAATCAAATTGACTACATCTGTGGGAAGAGACAATGGAAAAGCTCCATATCATCAGTCAAAACAAGGCCAGGGGCAGATTGTGGAACAGATCATCAATTACTCATATGTAAATTCAAATTGAAGCTGAAGAAAATGAAAACAAGTCCACAAGAGCCAAAATATGACCTTGAATATATTCCACCTGAATTTAGAGATCATCAGAAGAACAGATTTGATGCATTAAACACTAAAGACTGAAGATCAGAAGAGTTGAGGAATGACATCAAGAACATCATACATGAAGAAAGCAAAAAGTCATTGAGAAGACAAGAAAG
>NW_006425443.1:0-1264 GCF_000296735.1 Chrysochloris asiatica | reverse complement strand
TGAGTGTTGGAATGGTAAAGATAGACATTTTGTAAGAAAAGGAGGGGAGGGGCTGATCTTGCAGTCCAGGAGCAGAGGTCCCTAGGACCATCAAGGGAGAAAAGTGGAGTGCAGGATTCTATCCAGAGAAGCAGTGATGCCAGAGATGGAAGTAGAGACAATGACATGGAGAGGTGGAGCAGCTGGGGACTCTAGACTCAGAGAGGAAGAGAGGCTGGGTGCTGAGGGCAGGCTTGTGGGGTGTACCCTTTGGTTGTTTGATGATGCATGCAGGGGATTGTATTCATTACAAGGAAGTAAAAAAGGTAGGATGAATGTATAGCTAATATTCTCCCATGTAAACTATCACATAATTCACAATAAAAACTTAAAAGAAAAAAAGAAATTAAACAACATATTGCATTAGGCAAATCTGCTGCACAAGACCTCTTTAATGTGTTGAAGAGCAAAGATGTCTGTTTGGGGACTGAGGTGCACCTGACCTAAGCCATGGTGTTTCCATAAACTCATATGCACGGGAAAGCTGGACAATGAATAAGGAAAACCATAGAAGAATTGATGCATTTGAGTTATGGTGTTGGAGAAGAATATTTTTAAAGTACCATGGACTGCCAAAAAAACAAACAGATGTGTGTTGGAAGAAATACAGTCATAGTGCTCCTTCGAAGTCAGGATGGTCAGACTTCATCTCTCATACTTCAGACATATTCTCAGGAGGGACCAGTCCCTGGAGAAGGAGATCATGTTTGGTAAAGTGGAGGGCGGGAAAGAAAGAGGAAGGCCTCCAATGAGATGGATTGGCACTGTGGTGGCAGTGACAGGCTCAAGCTTAGCAATGATTGTGAGGTTGGCCCAGAACCAGACAATGTTTCGTTCTGTTGTGCATAGGGTCACTATGGGTCATTTCTGACTCGATGGCACCTAACAACAATGACTACTACTACTACTGTTATAAGGACACAGCTTTCCTGTTTAATCCATGTATTTATTAATGTATTTGTGTACATCTGGCTGACTTTAAGGATTTTTATTTCATTCAGGGTGTGATAATCTGAGGCTATGGTTATTTTGATGCTCAGATCACCCAAGGGAGCCCCAACTTGCTGGCTTGTCCTTTTGACTTGTTTCCATCATTTTTTTTAGCACTTGTTTGATTTCTAGTAGAACAAGATGTTTACTCTAAACACTCCATTGTTTCCAAGAGGTTCTGGATACTTTCAGCAGGGAATGGTATTTAGCAACTAATTGGTGGTAGACATACTCA
>NW_006425442.1:0-1172 GCF_000296735.1 Chrysochloris asiatica | reverse complement strand
CACTAAAAGGGGGAAATATCTTTTATTTATTTGCTTATTTTATTTTTGTGTTAGTTACTGGGGTGTATGGGGTGGGGGGAAGGAAAGGGAGGAGAAGGTGGAGCACAGGGTAGGGAATAGGCATAAGATAGTGGAACACAGTGTATGGAATAGACACAGCATAGTTTGGGTGCTGGAGGGGGGCATACACTAGAAGGGGAAGGGGAAAGGAAAAATAAGGTGGATAGGAGAATAGCTAGGCAGGTTTACATTGGCTAAATAGGACAGAGGTAAATAATGATCTAAACACAAACATGGAACAACAGGGATCGTGAATATAAAGATTGAGGCATGGTTTGAATGGGTAATAGTGGGGAAATGATGTCAAGATGCTTGGCTGTCTTTTGAATCTTGGTTTCCCTTGCCTACCATTGTAAAATAGACACTTGAATGGGAGAGAGAGGAATAGCCAGAAACATCACCAGGGAAAATTTGTAAGTCTGTCTACAGTCTATAACTGTTTGGAATAACTAAAATGGTACTAGAACTTGCCCAGTGAAGGAGGCTCCCTGTAGAGCCTTTGCATTGCACTAGACGGTGATCTTCTGAGGTGGGACATTCCCATGTGAAAGGACAAGCAGACCAGTCTGGAGCAGCTAAAAGAACAGAAGATACTTCTTGAAAGAAAGACCAGCAAAAATACAAAACAGTAACAGCAGCTCAAGCATGTTGTTCCCCAGGGAGCCATCAAGGAAAGTAGTCAGGTCCCCTCAGGGAAAACCCCTTCCAAGACTGAAACTCAAATGGAATACACTAGCAGGTATATGGTCTTGCTACTGACCACACTGGTCACCGATAAGGGAAAGTGGGGGAAAAGAACAACGCAATTGTAAACTAAGTCTTACCACATTCAATAGACTCTTGTTAACCTGGGTAAGTTGGGGAAAAACAGCAACACAGTTGTGAACTAAGTCTTACTACATTCAGTAGATTCCTGTTAATCTGGTTTGAGACCTGGTTAACCAGCAGTATGACATGACCTGGGGACTCCTGGGCTCAGGAGCAGGGACATGGCCCCAGAGGACTAGAACGGAGTGTGAAACATCCAGCTGATACAAAGTGAGGGGGGATGAACAAGAACACTCACACTTGCAGATAGTACCCATTTGACCTGGCATCAATGGCTGGATGAT